>NC_091389.1:10107106-10120643 GCF_038502225.1 Cherax quadricarinatus | reverse complement strand
TTATTCATGTGTGCATGTGGTTGACACTGTGCACATGGTGTTACTTGTCCATGTTTGACACTTGTCACAGTGTTGTCTGTGTCACATGTATTGCACGTGTCACATAGTGTTACTATGTCAATGTGTTACCTGGTGTTACACTTGGTGTACTGTGTCACATGTTTGACACTGTGCACTTGTGTCCCCAGGGTTTACATGTCACCGTGTGTCACATGTTTGACACTTTGCACGGGTGTCACATGTTTGAATTATTTGCACTGTGTCACCATGGTTTGACACTCGTCACTGGGTACATGTCACATGGTGCTACTGTGTCACATGTTTGACACTGTGTACTGTGTCGCAGGGTTTGCCCTGTGTCACGGGTGTGCTGTCCATGTGTTACAGTCAGTGGGACTGTGTCCCCATGTGTTGACACTTGCACGGTGTTACTGTGTCACATGTTTGAACTGTGCACATGGTGTCGGTCCATGTTGACACTGTGCACATGTGTGCATGTCACATGTGACACTATGCACGTGGTTAGCTGTGTCACATGTTGTTACTGTGTCACAGGGTTTGACATCTGTCACTGTTCACCATGGTGTTGACACCTGCATGCTGTGTCACATGGTGTTACTTGTGCACTGTGTTCCCAAATGTTTGCCCTTGTCACATGTTTTACATGTTGACACTTTTGTACTGTGTCACATGTGTTGACACTGTGTACCTGTGTCCCCATGGTTTGCATGTCACTGTGTACTATGTTGACATTGACTGTGTCACATGTGTTGCCCTTGCACATGTGTCTGTGCAAGGTATACTGCACTTTTGACTGTGTCGCCATGGTGATTCGACATTTTGACTGTGTCACCATGGTTTGACACTGTGCACTGGTGTCACACAGTGACACTTGCACTGTGTCACAGGGTTTGACACTGTGCACTGTGTCACAGTGTGAAGTATGCACTGTGTGCGCATGTTTGCACTGTTACTGGTCACCATGTTGTACCTTGTCATGTGTTACTGTTGATTGCATTTGCACTGTGTCCCCATGTGGTGATACTGTGCACATGGGTGTTACTGTGTCCAGGGTTTGACACTTGCACAGTGGTGTTACTGTGTCACATATGATGTGTGCCATGTGCACATTTGCCTGTGTCCCCATGTTTGACATTTGACTGTGTCCATGGACACATTTGCACCGTGTCACATGTTTGACACTTGCCTGGTCGCAAGGTTGAACTTGCACTGTGTCGAGGTGGACACTTTGACTGTGTCCCATGTTTGACACTTCCGTGTCACCAGTGGACATTTTGCACTGTGTCACATGTTTGATACTTGCAACCGGTCCACATGTTTAAACCCCTGTCATGGTCCGCAGGGTCTTGCATTTGCACTGTGTGCCATGTTGACCCCCTTGACCTGTGTCCCCATGTTTGAATTTGACTGCGTCACCATGTTTACCTGACTGTGTCACTTTGTTTGACATTTGGGCACTGTAGCTTCACATGTTGATATTTGTTCCGGTCCCATGTGGAATTTTTTACTGTGTCCCTTTTTTGACACTTTGACTGGTCAATTTTTGAATTTTTACCTGTTTACTTTTGATGGACCCAAATACACAAGGTAACACCACTGCCACCATACAATTAGGCACTTCCCGATCACCATGCAGGAGTACTTACCACTGCCACCATGCAAGGTGGGCGCACCAGTCACCATACAAGGTACTTACTACCACCATACAAGGTAGGCCTTACCCAGTCACCATACAAGGTACTTACCACTACCACCATGCAAGGTGGGCTTTCCAGTCACCATACAGGTGCCTTACCACTGCCACCATACAAGGTGGGCACTTCCCCAGTCACCCATACAGGAGTACTTACCACTACCACCATACAGTGACATACCAGTCACCATACAAGGTACTTACCACTACCACCATACAAGGTGGGCGCTTTCCAGTCACCATACAGGGTGCCACCTGCCACGCACAGGGTGGGCTTCCCAATCTGTACAAATTAACACCACTGCCACCATACAAGGTAGGCACTTTCCCAGTCACCATACAAGGAGTGCCCACCTGCCACCATATGGTGGGCACTTCCCTAGTCACCATACAAGGTACTTACCACTACCACCATACAAGGTAAGCACTTTCCAGTCACCATGCAAGAATTACTTACTACCACCATACAGGTGGGCACTTCCTCACCATACAAGTGCCTACTACCACCATAGGGTGGGCGCACCAGATCACCATACAGAGGTACTTACCACTACCACCATACAAGGTGGGCACTTTCCAGTCATGTACAGGAGGTGCTTGCACTACCACTGCCATACAAGGTGGGCCTTTCACCATGCAAGGTACTTACACTACCACCATACAAGGTGGGCACTTTCCAGTCATATACAAGGTACTGCCACTACCATCATACAAAGTGAGCACTTGCAGTCACGCTGGTACTTACCACTACCACCATACAAGGTAGGCGCACCAGTCACCATACAAGGTAGCACCACTGCCACCATACAAGATAGGCACTTACCAGTCACCATACAGTACTTGCCACTACCACCATACAAGGTAGGCACTTTCAGATCCGCAGACAAAAGTACTTACCCTGCTACCATAGAGTAGAGCGCACAGTCACCATCCAGGAGTGCTATACCATCATACAAGGTGAAGCACTTTCCGGTCACCATGCAAAGGTGCCCCACTGCCACCATACAAGGTAGGCCTTTCCAGTCATAGCCTGAGTGCCACCACTGCCACCATACAGGTAGCACTTTCCAGTCACCACTTTAAGTGCACCTACCTGCACCATACAAGGTGGGCGCCTGATGCGCACAGAGGTACTTACCACTACCACCATACAAAGTGGGCACTTCCTAGATCACCATACAAGGTACTTACCACTACCACCATACAAGGTAGGCACTTTCCAGTCACCATGCAGGTGCCACCACTACCACCATACAGGTGACCTTGCAGTCACCATACAAGGTGCACACTGCCACCATACAAGGCAGGCACTTTCAGTCACCATACGGTGCCACCACTACCACCATACAAGGTGGGCACTTCCCATTCACGCCATAAGGTACTTACCACTGC
The DNA here is from genome assembly GCF_038502225.1 of Cherax quadricarinatus. Classification (NCBI taxonomy): domain Eukaryota; kingdom Metazoa; phylum Arthropoda; class Malacostraca; order Decapoda; family Parastacidae; genus Cherax; species Cherax quadricarinatus. The sequence goes on along the minus strand of NC_091389.1, from coordinate 10,117,537 downwards.
CACCATACAAGGTAGGCACTTTCAGTCACCATACAGGTACTTACCACTGCCACCATACAAGGTGGAGCGCTTTGATCATCATACCAAGGTACTTACCACTACCACTGCTAAAGTCAGCCACTTTCAGTCATCATACAAGGTACTTGCCGCTACCATCTCATACAAGGTAGGCACTTTCCAGTCACCATGCAAGGTGCCCACCACTACTGCCAGCAGGGTGGCACTTTCAGTCATCATACGAGGTACTTTACCACTGCCATCATACAAGGTAGGCACTTTCCAGTCACCATGCAGGTACTTACCACTACCACCATGGTAGAGTGCTTTCAGTCACCATACAAATTACTTGCCACTACCATCATACCAAGGTGGAGCTTCCTAGTCACGCCATACGAGGTACTTACCACTACCACCATACCAAGGTAGGCACTTACCTACTTCCTTCACAGTCGCCATACACAAAAGGCCTCTTGCTCTCGATCCTTGGCGTGAGTAAGTAGAAACCACTATCGTAGACACTGCCCGAACCATCCGTCAGTGAGTACTTCTTGGGATTAAGACAGAGAGTGGTGGCCTGGAGCCTGGATGGGCTCCTCCTTCAGTGTTGTTCCAGCCTGTCCAGCATCATGTTGTGTAGTCTGTATAGGCCTACTTTTCTGACTTATGAGCCTACTTTTTGTGACTTAGTAGACGTATTTTGTGACTGACATAGGCCTACTTTGTGACTTATGGGCGTATTTTGTGACTTATGGAAGACCTACTTTGTGACTTATAGACGTATTTTGTGAGCTGACATAGGTCTGCTTTGTGACTTATCTAGACATATTTGTGACTGACTTATAGGCCTACTTTGTGACTTATGGGCGTATTTTGTGACTGACTTATGGAAGCCTCTCTGACATAGACCTATTTTTGCTTGACTGACATGGCCTACTTTGTGACTTATAGAAGTATTTTGTGACTGACTTATGAGGCCCTACTCTGTGACTGTAGACGTATTTTGACTGACTTATAGGCCTACTTTGTGACTTATAGACGTATTTGACTGACTTGCCGACCTGCACATGACTATAGACGTATTTTGTGATAAAACATAGGCCTGCTTTGTGACTTATGGGCGTATTTGTGACTGACTTATGAGCCTGCACTACGACTAGGCCTACTTTGACTTACGGAACGTGTTGTGACTGACTTATAGGCCTGCTGTGACTTACAGACGTATTTGTGACGGCTTATAGGCCTACTTCTCTGACTTTAGGCCTGCTTTGTGACTTATAGACGTATTTTGTGACTGACTTATAGGCCTACTTTTCTGATTTTAGGCCTACTTTTATTTATAGACGTATTTTGTGACTGACTTATGAGCCTGCTGCAGCTAGGCTGCGCAGCGACATAGACGTATTTTGTAGGCTGACCTGCGGCCTACTTTTCTGACTTTAGGCCTGCTTTGTGACTTATAGACGTGTTTTGCGTGACTGACTTATAGGCCGCACTGCAGCTAGGCCTACTTTGGCGGCTTATAGACGTATTTTGGCTGACATAGGCCTGCTTTGTGACTTGGGCGTATTTTTGTGACTGACTTATAGGCCTACTTTAGCGACTTATAGACGTATTTTGTGACTGACTTATGAAACACCACAGCGACTTGTGGGCGTATTTTGTGACTGACTTATAGGCCTGCTCTGCGGCTTATAGACGTATTTTGTGACCAGCTTGCCGGCCTGCGTGACATGGGCGTATTTTGTGACTGACTTATAGACCTGCTTTGTGACATGGGCGTATTTTAGTGACTGACATAATTACTTTTGATTTATAGACGTATTTTGTGACTGACTTATAGGCCTACTTTTCTGACTTTAGGCCTACTTTGTGACTTATAGACGTATTTTGTGACTGACTTGTAGGCCTACTTTGTGACTTATAGACGTATTTTGTGACTGACTTATAGGCCTACTTTGTGACTTGTAGACGTATTTTGTGACTGACTTATAGGCCTACTATTCTGACTTTAGGCCTACTTTGTGACTTATAGACGTATTTTGTGACTGACTTATAGGCCTACTTTGTAACTTATAGACATATTTTGTGACTGACTTATAGGCCTACTTTGTGACTTATAGACGTATTTTGTAACTGACTTATAGGCCTACTTTTCTGACTTTAGGCCTACTTTGTGACTTATAGACGTATTTTGTGACTGACTTATAGGCCCTACTTTGTGACTTATAGACGTATTTTGTGACTGACTTATAGGCCTACTTTGTGACTTGTAGACATATTTTGTGACTGACTTATAGGCCTACTCTGTGACTTATAGACCTATTTTGTGACTGACTTATAGGCCTACTCTGTGACTTAGAGACGTATTTTGTGACTGACTTATAGGCCTACTTTGTGACTTATAGATGTATTTTGTGACTGACTTATAGGCCTACTTTGTGACTTATAGACGTATTTTGTGACTGACTTATAGGCTTACTTTGTGACTTGTAGACGTATTTTGTGACTGACTTATAGGCCTACTCTGTGACTTATAGACCTATTTTGTGATTGACTTATAGGCCTACTTTGTGACTTATAGATCTATTTTGTGGCTTATAGGTTTATTTTGTGACTTACACCCATTCTGTGACATAGGCCTATTTTGTAGAAAATAATGGTTACAAAAACTTAGGCAATTTACTTAATATTTAAATAAAAAAAAATATTTTTAGACCTACCAATAAATTAATATTTAATTTAGTAAATTTATCGTAGAGTAAAAATAATAAATATTTTTAAAATACGACAGAATTTACATAAAAAGAAAATTTGGTGACTAATTTGAGAGAAATAAATTAGTTACCGTTTTCTTAAGGGGAAACTTCTCCATTTATTTATCATTTTTCTTAGTGTTAATTTATATTTTGAGGCCTACCTGGCCACCACTTGGAGTGGTTAAGTGGTTGATGGGTGGTTGCCCACGCCCACACCCTCACGCCGCCCACGGGAACGCCCATACCATCGGTGTAGAATTCTAGGTCGTTAATGGCACTTCCGAGTAATTCTGATACGTACTCGTGTTCAGCCTGTGAATGGTTGTTAAGGCTGGTTAATGGGGTTTAAAGTCTATCTACTACACCAGGGTCATTAAGACTGGTTGGTTGGTTAATGGGGTTTAAAGTCTATCTACTACACCAGGGTCATTAAGACTGGTTGGATGGTTAATGGGGTTTAAAGTCTATCTACTACACCAGGGTCATTAAGACTGGTTGGTTGGTTGGTTAATGGGGTTTAAAGTCTATCTACTACACCAGGGTCATTAAGACTGGTTGGTTGGTTGGTTAATGGGGTTTAAAGTCTATCTACTACACCAGGGTCATTAAGACTGGTTGGTTGGTTAATGGGGTTTAAAGTCTATCTACTACACCAGGGTCATTAAGACTGGTTGGTTGGTTAATGGGGTTTAAAGTCTATCTACTACACCAGGGTCATTAAGACTGGTTGGTTGGTTAATGGGGTTTAAAGTCTATCTACTACACCAGGGTCATTAAGACTGGTTGGTTGGTTAATGGGGTTTAAAGTCTATCTACTACACCAGGGTCATTAAGACTGGTTGGTTGGTTAATGGGGTTTAAAGTCTATCTACTACACCAGGGCCATTAAGACTGGTTGGTTGGTTAATGGGGTTTAAAGTCTATCTACTACACCAGGGTCATTAAGACTGATTGGTTGGTTAATGGGGTTTAAAGTCTATCTACTACACCAGGGCCATTAAGACTGGTTGGTTGGTTAATGGGGTTTAAAGTCTATCTACTACACCAGGGTCATTAAGACTGATTGGTTGGTTAATGGGGTTTAAAGTCTATCTACTACACCAGGGTCATTAAGACTGGTTGGTTGTTTAATGGGGTTTAAAGTCTATCTACTACACCAGGGTCATTAAAACGGGTTGGTTGTTTAATGGGGTTTAAAGTCTATCTACTACACCAGGGTCATTAAAACGGGTTGGTTGTTTAATGGGGTTTAAAGTCTATCTACTACACCAGGGTCATTAAGACTGGTTGGTTGGTTAATGGGGTTTAAAGTCTATCTACTACACCAGGGTCATTAAGACTGGTTGGTTGGTTAATGGGGTTTAAAGTCTATCTACTACACCAGGGTCATTAAGACTGGTTGGGTGGTTAATGGGGTTTAAAGTCTATCTACTACACCAGGGTCATTAAGACTGGTTGGTTGGTTAATGGGGTTTAAAGTCTATCTACTACACCAGGGTCATTAAGACTGGTTGGTTGGTTAATGGGGTTTAAAGTCTATCTACTACACCAGGGTCATTAAGACTGGTTGGTTGGTTAATGGGGTTTAAAGTCTATCTACTACACCAGGGTCATTAAGGCTGCAGGTCACCTGGTCACCACCAGTCAAGAATACTTTAATACCTAAAATACTGATTAATGTAAACTACCAGTGTATATACACTGAGATATACACCTCTCAGTGTATATACACTGAGATATACACCTCTCAGTGTATATACACTGAGATATACACCTCTCAGTGTATATACACTGAGATATACACCTCTCAGTGTATATACACTGAGATATACACCTCTCAGTGTATATACACTGTGATATACACCTCTCAGTGTATATACACTGAGATATACACCTCTCAGTGTATATACACTGAGATATACACCTCTCAGTGTATATACACTGAGATATACACCTCTCAGTGTATATACACTGAGATATACACCTCTCAGTGTATATACACTGAGATATACACCTCTCAGTGTATATACACTGAGATATGCACCTCTCAGTGTATATACACTGTGATATACACCTCTCAGTGTATATACACTGAGATATACACCTCTCAGTGTATATACACTGAGATATACACCTCTCAGTGTACATACACTGAGATATACACCTCTCAGTGTATATACACTGTGATATACACCTCTCAGTGTATATACACTGAGATATACACCTCTCAGTGTATATACACTGTGATATACACCTCTCAGTGTATATACACTGAGATATACACCTCTCAGTGTATATACACTGAGATATACACCTCTCAGTGTATATACACTGAGATTTAACACAAACTAAATTAAACCTCGTATTAAACCACATATTAACCTTCCTCGTCTTGAAACATAACTTTTAAAAATAATATTAAAGTTATCCCTAAGTTGCTCAGTAATGTTTTAGAGGAGAGACTCGTCTGTTATTTCAGGTAATATTTACATTAGTTTGTGTCAACAACTTCCTTTCAAGTCAGCAGGAGAATAATTATATGTCATTCTTCCTGGTTGAGTGTATGATCGACACCATGCCCAGCCCTTCTAGGGCAGGGTAGGTGCCCGAGCCCGAGCCTTTAGCTCATAAGACTGTCATTCCCATTTGCCCCCTTGGGGCGGGGATGGCAGACCAGAGAGGCCTAGCTTGTGGCTAGGCCTGGGCACAGTTGGTCCCAGAAGCTAGGCCTGGGCACAGTCGGTCCCAGAAGCTAGGCCTGGGGACAGTTGGTCCCAGAAGCTAGGCCTGGGGACAGTTGGTACCAGAAGCTAGGCCTGGGGACAGTTGGTCCCAGAAGCTAGGCCTGGGGACAGTTGGTCCCAGAAGCTAGGCCTGGGGACAGTTGGTCCCAGAAGCTAGGCCTGGGGACAGTTGGTCCCAGAAGCTAGGCCTGGGGATAGTTGGTCCCAGAAGCTAGGCCTGGGGACAGTTGGTCCCAGAAGCTAGGCCTGGGGACAGTTGGTCCCAGAAGCTAGGCCTGGGGACAGTTGGTCCCAAAGATGAGGAGGTACTTGTGCCTCCTCCCATGGGAGACTTAGGTCTCAGACACTCCCTAAAGAGGGAGCCAAGGCCGGGCCACCACTTGGAAAAGGCCCGGGCCGGGAGAATACCGGCTAATTTTTAATAATAATAAAATTGAGTGTATTTTGGAGTGTATATCTATCTTGGGGTATATTTACAGGTGTATATACACAGATTTGTGTATATCTCAATATATATACACTGTGAGATGTGTATATACACTTTGAAATTACTAAGAACAATCACTTCAATTACTAGGACCTTGGTTACTAGTAACTAGGACATTTTTTCTAATAACTAGGACCTCAGTTGCTAGTAATTAGGACCCCAGTTACTAGTAACTAGGATCTAAGTTACTAGTAACTAGGATCTCTGTTGCTAGTAAATAGGTATTCTAGCACCTACCTGGGTGCTGACACTCAGCAGTTGAGCTCCTCTCTCCTGACACATGACCTGGGCTGAAGTCCTGGTGGCCCTGAAGTTGTCCAGGACCATGAAGCAGTGGTCCTGCCACCTCTCCCAAGGTCGGTCTCCAGCTGTGGTCCCCTGGGAGGGGCACCTGTGAGTCGGGGACCTTCCACACCTGTAATGTGTAAGGGTGTGGGGGGATGTATAAGGGGCCAGGAGCTATGAATCGACCCCTGCAACCATAAATACGTAAATATACAAGTACTTAACCTCTAGCACCTATCTAACACCTCTAGCACCTATCTAACACCTCTAGCACCTATCTAACACCTCTAGCACCTATATAACACCTCTAGCATCTAACACCTCTAGCACCTATCTAACACATCTAGCACCTATCTAACACCTCTAGCACCTGTCTAACACATCTAGCACCTATCTAACACCTCTAGCACCTAACACCTCTAGCACCTATCTAACACCTCTAGCACCTAACACCTCTAGCACCTATCTAACACCTCTAGCACCTATCTAACACATCTAGCACCTATCTAACACCTCTAGCACCTGTCTAACACATCTAGCACCTATCAACACCTCTAGCACCTAACACATCTAGCACCTATCTAACACCTCTAGCACCTATCTAACACATCTAGCATTTATCTAACACCTCTAGCACCTAACACCTCTAGCACCTATCTAACACCTCTAGCACCTGTCTAATACCTCTAGCACCTAACATCTCTAGCACCTATCTAACACCTCTAGCACCTAACACCTTTAGCACCTATCTAACACCTCTAGCACCTAACACATCTAGCACCTATCTAACACCTCTAGCACCTGTCTAACACATCTATCACCTATCTAACACCTCTAGCACCTAACACCTCTAGCACCTATCTAACACCTCTAGCACCTGTCTAACACCTCTAGCACCTAACACCTCTAGCATTTATCTAACACCTCTAGCACCTATCTAACACCTCTACCACCTATCTAACACCTCTAGCACCTATCTAACACGTACCTGATAGATAGTACAGTGGTGTTAGGTCTACAAGAGGTACAGGCACTGAGGCTGCACCTGTTGAGTGAGGCTACAGCTCCTGGACACCCTATTTGTACCACTGCTGAACCCTCGTTGCCAGACGTGCTGCCGCCGCTGCCAGGCGCTATCACCGCGCTGCCGGACTCGTACCTGGGAGGTAAAACATGTCGTACCGTTAGGAGGGAAACGTTGTCGTATTTGTTGTTATTGGTATAATGGGTAGGTAAATGCGTGTTATTTTGGACGATGTTTCGCCCACTTGATGTTTGAGGTGAAGGAGAGGTTAGTAGATAGACTTTAACCCCCCATTAACCAACCAACCAGTCTTAATGACCCTGGTGTAGTTGATAGACTTTAAACCCCATTAACCAACCAACCAGTCTTAATGTCCCTGGTGTAGTAGATAGACTTTAAACCCCATTAACCAGCCAACCAACCAGTCTTAATGACCCTGGTGTAGTAGATAGACTTTAAACCCCATTAACCAACCAACCAGTCTTAATGACCCTGGTGTAGTAGATAGACTTTAAACCCCATTAACCAACCAACCAGTCTTAATGACCCTGGTGTAGTAGATAGACTTTAAACCCCATTAACCAACCAACCAGCCTTAATGACCCTGGTGTAGTAGATAGACTTTAAACCCCATTAACCAACCAACCAGTCTTAATGACCCTGGTGTAGTAGATAGACTTTAAACCCCATTAACCAACCAACCAGTCTTAATGACCCTGGTGTAGTAGATAGACTTTAAACCCCATTAACCAACCAACCAGCCTTAATGACCCTGGTGTAGTAGATAGATTTTAAACCCCATTAACCAACCAACCAGTCTTAATGACCCTGGTGTAGTAGATAGACTTTAAACCCCATTAACCAACCAACCAGTTTTAATGACCCTGGTGTAGTGGATAGACTTTAAGCCCCATTAACCAACCAACCAGTCTTAATGACCCCGGTGTAGTAGATAGACTTTAAACCCCATTAACCAACCAACCAGTCTTAATGACCCTGGTGTAGTAGATAGACTTTAAACCCCATTAACCAACCAACCAACCAGTCTTAATGACCCTGGTGTAGTAGATAGACTTTAAACCCCATTAACCAACCAACCAGTCTTAATGACCCTGGTGTAGTAGATAGACTTTAAACCCCATTAACCAACCAACCAGTCTTAATGACCCTGGTGTAGTAGATAGACTTTAAACCCCATTAACCAACCAACCAGTCTTAATGACCCTGGTGTAGTAGATAGACTTTAAACCCCATTAACCAACCAACCAGTCTTAATGACCCTGGTGTAGTAGACTTTAAACCCCATTAACCAAACAACCAGTCTTAATGACCCTGGTGTAGTAGGTAGACTTTAAACCCCATTAACCAACCAACCAGTCTTAATGACCCTGGTGTAGTAGATAGACTTTAAACCCCATTAACCAACCAAACAGTCTTAATGACCCTGGTGTAGTAGATAGACTTTAAACTCCATTAACCAACCAACCTTTCTTAATGACCCTGGTGTAGTAGATAGAATTTAAACTCCATTAACCAACCAACCAGTCTTAATGACCCTGGTGTAGTAGATAGATTTTAAACCCCATTAACCAACCAACCAGTCTTAATGACCTGGTGTAGTAGATAGACTTTAAACCCCATTAAACAACCAACCAGTCTTAATGACCCTGTTGTGGTAGATAGACTTTAAACCCCATTAACCAACCAACCAGTCTTAATGTCCCTGGTGTAGTAGATAGACTTTAAACCCCATTAACCAACCAACCAGCCTTAATGACCCTGGTGTAGTAGATAGACTTTAAACCCCATTAACCAACCAACCAGTCTTAATGACCCTGGTGTAGTAGATAGACTTTAAACCCCATTAACCAACCAACTAGTCTTAATGACCCTGGTGTAGTAGATAGACTTTAAACCCCATTAACCAACCAACCAGTCTTAATGACCCTGGTGTAGTAGATAGACTTTAAACCCCATTAACCAACCAACCAGTCTTAATGACCCCGGTGTAGTAGATAGACTTTAAACCCCATTAACCAGCCAACCAACCAGTCTTAATGACCCTGGTGTAGTAGATAGACTTTAAACCCCATTAACCAACCAACCAGTCTTAATGACCCTGGTGTAGTAGATAGACTTTAAACCCCATTAACCAACCAACCAGTCTTAATGACCCTGGTGTAGTAGATAGACTTTAAACCCCATTAACCAACCAACCAGTCTTAATGACCCTGGTGTAGTAGATAGACTTTAAACCCCATTAACCAACCAACCAGTCTTAATGACCCTGGTGTAGTAGATAGACTTTAAACCCCATTAACCAACCAACCAGTCTTAATGACCCTGGTGTAGTAGATAGACTTTAAACCCCATTAACCAACCAACCAGTTTTAATGATCCTGGTGTAGTAGATAGACTTTAAACCCCTTTAACCATCCAACCAGTCTTAATGACCCTGGTGTAGTAGACTTTAAACCCCATTAACCAACCAACCAGTCTTAATGACCCTGGTGTAGTAGATAGACTTTAAACCCCATTAACCAACCAACCAGTCTTAATGACCCTGGTGTAGTAGACTTTAAACCCCATTAACCAAACAACCAGTCTTAATGACCTTGGTGTAGTAGGTAGACTTTAAACCCCATTAACCAACCAACCAGTCTTAATGACCCTGGTGTAGTAGATAGACTTTAAACCCCATTAACCAACCAACCAGTCTTAATGACCCTGGTGTAGTAGATAGACTTTAAACTCCATTAACCAACCAACCTTTCTTAATGACCCTGGTGTAGTAGATAGATTTTAAACTCCATTAACCAACCAACCAGTCTTAATGACCCTGGTGTAGTAGATAGATTTTAAACCCCATTAACCAACCAACCAGTCTTAATGACCTGGTGTAGTAGATAGACTTTAAACTCCATTAACCAACCAACCAGTCTTAATGACCCTGGTGTAGTAGATAGACTTTAAACCCCATTAACCAACCATCCAGTCTTAATGACCCTGGTGTAGTAGATAGACTTTAAACCCCATTAACCAACCAACCAGTCTTAATGACTCTCCTGTAGTAGATAGACTTTAAACCCCATTAACCATCCAACCAGTCTTAATGACCCTGGTGTAGTAGATAGA
>NC_091389.1:10054606-10099606 GCF_038502225.1 Cherax quadricarinatus | reverse complement strand
CCAGAGCTAAGAGGTATGTCCTACGAGGAGAGGTTAAGGAAAATCAACCTGACGACACTGGAGGACAGGAGAGATAGGGGAGACATGATAACGACTTACAAAATACTGAGAGGAATTGACAAGGTGGACAAAGACAGGATGTTCCAGAGATTGGACACAGTAACAAGGGGACACAGTTGGAAGCTGAAGACACAGATGAATCACAGGGATGTTAGGAAGTATTTCTTCAGCCACAGAGTAGTCAGTAAGTGGAATAGTTTGGGAAGCGATGTAGTGGAGTCAGGATCCATACATAGCTTTAAGCAGAGGTACGATAAAGCTCATGGTTCAGGGAGAGTGACCTAGTAGCGACCAGTGAAGAGGCGGGGACAGGAGCTTGGACTCGACCCCTGCAACCTCAACTAGGTGAGTGCACACACACACACACACACACACACACACACACACACACACACATGTATCACAGTGGGCACCTGTGACGAGCGGGGTCCCACAGGGGTCGGTCCTAGGACCAGTGCTATTTTTGGTATATGTGAACGACATGACGGAAGGGTTAGACTCAGAAGTGTCCCTGTTTGCTGATGATGTGAAGTTAATGAGGAGAATTAAATCTGATGAGGACCAGGCAGGACTTCAAAGAGACCTGGACAGACTGGACACCTGGTCCAGCAAATGGCTTCTCGAATTTAATCCTGCCAAATGCAAAGTCATGAAGATAGGGGAAGGGCACAGAAGACCACAGACAGAGTATAGGCTAGGTGGCCAAAGACTGCAAACCTCACTCAAGGAGAAAGATCTTGGGGTGAGTATAACACCGAGCATGTCTCCGGAAGCACACATCAATCAGATAACTGCTGCAGCATATGGGCGCCTGGCAAACCTGAGAACAGCATTCCGACACCTTAGTAAGGAATCATTCAAGACACTGTACACCGTGTATGTCAGGCCCATACTGGAGTATGCAGCACCTGTTTGGAACCCGCACTTGATAAAGCACGTCAAGAAACTAGAGAAAGTACAAAGGTTTGCAACAAGGTTAGTTCCAGAGCTAAGGGGAATGTCCTATGAAGAAAGATTAAGGGAAATTGGCCTGACGACACTGGAGGACAGGAGGGTCAGGGGAGACATGATAACGACATATAAAATACTGCGTGGAATAGACAAGGTGGACAAGGACAGGATGTTCCAGGGAGGGGACACAGAAACAAGAGGCCACAATTGGAAGTTGAAGACACAAATGAGTCAGAGAGATAGTAGGAAGTATTTCTTCAGTCATAGAGTTGTAAGGCAGTGGAATAGCCTAGAAAATGACGTAGTGGAGGCAGGAACCATACACAGTTTTAAGACGAGGTTTGATAAAGCTCATGGAGCGGGGAGAGAGAGGGTCTAGTAGCAACCGGTGAAGAGGTGGGGCCAGGAGCTAGGACTCGACCCCTGCAACCACAAATAGGTGAGTACAAATAGGTGAGTACACACAACACACACACACACACACAACACACACACACACACACACACACACACACACACACACACACACACACACACACACACACACACACAAGGACATCAATGTGTGCGTGTAAACATTTGCTCACTTTATCACCCAGTCATGTACGTTTCAAGAGTATATGTACACACTGTACACCCGAACGTGTGCATATAAAAACGATCATAGTCAAGGATTGAATCCTTCCTTTATAGGATTGAATCCTTCCTTTATAGGATTGAATCCTTCCTTTATAGGATTGAATCCTTCCTTTATAGGATTGAATCCTTCCTTTATAGGATTGAATCCTTCCTTTATAGGATTGAATCCTTTATAGGATCGAATCCTTTCTTTATAGGATTGAATCCTTCCTTTATAGGATTAATCCTTCCTTTATAGGATTGAATCCTTTATAGGATCGAATCCTTTCTTTATAGGATTGAATCCTTCCTTTATAGGATTGAATCCTTCCTTTATAGGATTAAATCTTTCCTTTATAGGATTGAATCCTTTATAGGATCGAATCCTTTCTTTATAGGATTGAATCCTTTATAGGATTGAATCCTTCCTTTATAGGATTGAATCCTTTATAGGATTGAATCCTTTATAGGATCGAATCCTTTCTTTATAGGATTGAATCCTTCCTTTATAGGATTGAATCCTTCCTTTATAGGATTAAATCTTTCCTGTATAGAATTGAATCCTTTATAGGATCGAATCCTTTCTTTATAGGATTGATCCTTCCTTTGTAGGATTAAATTCTTCCTTTATAGGATTGAATCCTTTATAGGATCGAATCCTTTATAGGATTGAATCCTTCCCTTATAGGATTGAATACTTTATAGGATCGAATCCTTTATAGGATTGAATCCTTCCTTTATAGGATTGAATCCTTTATAGGATCGAATCCTTTCTTTATAGGATTGAATCCTTCCTTTATAGGATTAAATCCTTTATAGGATTAAATCATTCCTTTATAGGATTGAATCCTTTATAGGATCGAATCCTTTCTTTATAGGATTGATCCTTTATAGGATTAAATTCTTCCTTTATAGGATTGAATCCTTTATAGGATTGAATCCTTTATAGGATTGAATCCTTTATAGGATTGAATCCTTTACAGGACTTAATCCTTCCTTTATAGGATCGAATCGTTCCTTTAGAGGATCGAATCCCTTATAGGATCGAATCCCTTATAGGATCGAATCCTTCCTTTATGGGATTGAATTATTTTTATAGTATTGAATACTGTCTACATAGTGTGATGGCCGTGGTAGGATGGGGGGGGAGTCTAACCCTAAATACTACTTTAAAAATCTTTAAGTTTTCCTTAAATCCCCTTCTAAACTCTGTTTTAAATCCCCGATTTACCCGATTTACCCACACGTATTGTCTCTAATTATCCTGCTAATCCATCCATAGTGTGGGTGTCCTAGTTATCCATAGTGTGGGTGTCCTAGTTATCCATAGTGTGGGTGTCCTAGTTATCCATAGTGTGGGTGTCCTAGTTATCCATAGTGTGGGTGTCCGAGTTATCCATAGTGTGGGTGTCCTAGTTATCAATAGTGTGGGTGTCCGAGTTATCCATAGTGTGGGTGTCCTAGTTATCCATAGTGTGGGTGTCCTAGTTATCCATAGTGTGGGTGTCCTAGTTATCCACAGTGTGGGTGTCCGAGTTATCCATAGTGTGGGTGTCCTAGTTATCCATAGTGTGGGTGTCCTAGTTATTTATAGTGTGGGTGTCCTAGTTATCCATAGTGTGGGTGTCCTAGTTATCTATAGTGTGGGTGTCCTAGTTATCTATAGTGTGGGTGTCCTAGTTATCTATAGTGTGGGTGTCCTAGTTATCTATAATGTGGGTGTCCTAGTTACCCATAGTGTGGGTGTCCTAGTTATCCATAGTGTGGGTGTCCTAGTTATCTATAGTGTGGGTGTCCTAGTTATCCATAGTGTGGGTGTCCTAGTTATCTATAGTGTGGGTGTCCTAGTTATCCATAGTGTGGGTGTCCTAGTTATCCATAGTGTGGGTGTCCTAGTTATCCATAGTGTGGGTGTCCTAGTTATCAATAGTGTGGGTGTCCTAGTTATCCATAGTGTGGGTGTCCTAGTTATCCATAGTGTGGGTGTCCTAGTTATCCATAGTGTGGGTGTCCTAGTTATCTATAGTGTGGGTGTCCTAGTTATCCATAGTGTGGGTGTCCTAGTTATCCATAGTGTGGGTGTCCTAGTTATCCATAGTGTGGGTGTCCTAGTTATCCATAGTGTGGGTGTCCTAGTTATCCATAGTGTGGGCGTCCTAGTTATCCATAGTGTGGGTGTCCTAGTTATCCATAGTGTGGGTGTCCGAGTTATCCATAGTGTGGGTGTCCTAGTTATCCATAGTGTGGGTGTCCTAGTTATCTATAGTGAGGGTGTCCTAGTTATCGATATTGTGAGTGTCCTAGTTATCTAGTGTGGGTGTCCTAGTTATCTATAGTGTGGGTGTCCTAGTTATCTATAGTGTGGGTGTCCTAGTTATCTATAATGTGGGTGTCCTAGTTACCCATAGTGTGGGTGTCCTAGTTATCTATAGTGTGGGTGTCCTAGTTATCTATAGTGTGGGTGTCCTAGTTATCCATAGTGTGGGTGTCCTAGTTATCCATAGTGTGGGTGTCCTAGTTATCCATAGTGTGGGTGTCCTAGTTATACATAGTGTGGGTGTCCTAGTTATCCATAGTGTGGGTGTCCTAGTTATCTATAGTGTGGGTGTCCTAGTTATCCATAGTGTGGGTGTCATACTTATACATAGTGTGGGTGTCCTAGTTATCCATAGTGTGGGTGTCCTAGTTATCCATAGTGTGGGTGTCCTAGTTATCCATAGTGTGGGTGTCCTAGTTATCTATAGTGTGGGTGTCCTAGTTATCTATAGTGTGGGTGTCCTAGTTATCTATAGTGTGGGTGTCCTAGTTATCCATAGTGTGGGTGTCCTAGTTATCCATAGTGTGGGTGTCCTAGTTATCCATAGTGTGGGTGTCCTAATTATCCACACACAGTGTGGGTGTCCTACTTATCCACACAGTGTAGATAATTACCCTCGTTATCCACACAGTGTAGATAATTACCCTCGTTATCCACACAGTGTAGATAATTACCCTCGTTATCCACACAGTGTAGATAATTACCCTCGTTATCCACACAGTGTAGATAATTACCCTCGTTATCCACACAGTGTAGATAATTACCTTCGTTATCCACACAGTGTAGATAATTACCCTCGTTATCCACACAGTGTAGATAATTACCCTCGTTATCCACACAGTGTAGATAATTACCCTCGTTATCCACACAGTGTAGATAATTACCCTCGTTATCCACACAGTGTAGATAATTACCCTCGTTATCCACACAGTGTAGATAATTACCTTCGTTATCCACACAGTGTAGATAATTACCCTCGTTATCCACACAGTGTAGATAATTACCCTCGTTATCCACACAGTGTAGAAAATTACCCTCGTTATCCACACAGTGTAGATAATTACCCTCGTTATCCACACAGTGAAGATAATTACCCTCGTTATCCACACAGTGTAGATAATTACCCTCGTTATCCACACAGTGTAGGTAATTACCCTCGTTATCCACACAGTGTAGATAATTACCCTCGTTATCCACACAGTGTAGATAATTACCCTCGTTATCCACACAGTGTAGATAATTACCTTCGTTATCCACACAGTGTAGATAATTACCCTCGTTATCCACACAGTGTAGATAACCTAATTAATGCACACTATACTTACCTACTTACACACAAGAATAAAGAAACACGTCTCTAATAATACATAAATGTCCCAAAAAATTGCCAGAAGGACACGGATAATAATTTAGGTCTGTATTCATAGGCGTGAGAATATTCTCACTGATTGTATTAAACAATTGAGACCAATTTCAGTGACTGTAGTCAGCAACTTCGCCCTTAAAGATATTGTCACTTTTCTTTCAGAATTTCTGTATTTTTGACTATGTAAATTCTCCATTTTTTTATTGTTTTAGTTTAAGCAGTTCTTAAATTCTTAAGGTTATATATATAACCGAATTAATAGCATTGCTATAATATTCTAACTGTTTTTAATCATAGCTCTGAGTGGGTATATTATTTAATTGTGGATTTTGTATAGTTATACCTAAAAAGAAAATATAGTATTTTGGCGGGAAACTTAAGGGAAGAAATGGCGGGTAAAATTCCCGCCAAAAAGCGACAAGGTCATTGGTCCCTCAGTTCTTTGTTCAAGGTCTGTGATATTATCCCCGCTACGACACGCTACGCCGCTCTACGACACGCTACGCCACCTACCAGCTCACCCATATCATTCCGTGTCTTGCGGGATGGCATTTCCGCAAAAAACAAAGCTCTGTAAACAGTATTTGCCACGTTGTTTTGTTTATCTTTTTTCCCGCCAAAATACCGGGATTTAAAAGCGCGGGAAATTCTCGTTTTCTTTTCGCTATCTTTGACAAGTTGTGATTCTAATGAATTTATGTTAATTTTGTGAGTTAGTAAGAAAGTAGGTAAGTTTTTATTCACGTTTATTACACAAGATTATACGTATAAATTGATCTTATGCAGTAAATACGGATAAATTAAGCCAGGATGAGCCAGGGAAGTCAAACACCGTCACTAACATCCGTTCAGGGTACTCTTAATTATTTCCGCCTTACGTTTACGGGATTATCATAACACTTTATTTGCAGCTCTGAGAAGAGTTATCCACACTGGATAGCTTGATAAACTATAATCATAATTATACAGAGCTTAATTTACCTATCCGGTTAATTGCAGACATAATTTGTGTCATATTTCAGTCAGAGACAAAACAGAATTCAGAAAATCGACCTTAATGGATAATTAATAAAAAATAATAATTATCAGGATGTTTTTGAAAATATAATTATTAATGACGTGAATAAATGGTTTATATAATTGATAAATTGATAAGAAACCTTTTGGTATCTGTATTCTGCAAACGTTTCGCCATCCAGTGGCTTCTTCAGTCCATTACGGAGAAAGGTGGGAAATGCGGACGAAGAGTTTGGAGTTATCAGTCCCTCACAGCGCTGTATAGCCCTTGTGGTTTAGCGCTTCTTTTTGATTATAATAATAATAATAATAATCAGTCCCTCAGCCTGGAGTCGATGTGTTCAGTCCATCAGTCTTGATAATGGTATAAGACTGATGGACTGAAGACATCGACTCCAGGGTCATTAAGACTGGTTGGTTGGTTAATGGGGTTTAAAGTCTATCTACTACACCAGGGTCATTAAGACTGGTTGGTTGGTTAATGGGGTTTAAAGTCTATCTACTACACCAGGGTCATTAAGACTGGTTGGTTGGTTAATGGGGTTTAAAGTCTATCTACTACACCAGGGTCATTAAGGCTGGTTGGTTGGTTAATGGGGTTTAAAGTCTATCTACTACACCAGGGTCATTAAGACTGGTTGGTTGGTTAATGGGGTTTAAAGTCTATCTACTACACCAGGGTCATTAAGACTGGTTGGTTGGTTAATGGGGTTTAAAGTCTATCTACTACACCAGGGTCATTAAGACTGGTTGGTTGGTTAATGGGGTTTAAAGTCTATCTACTACACCAGGGTCATTAAGACTGGTTGGTTGGTTAATGGGGTTTAAAGTCTATCTACTACACCAGGGTCATTAAGACTGGTTGGTTGTTTAATGGGGTTTAAAGTCTATCTACTACACCAGGGTCATTAAGACTGGTTGGTTGGTTAATGGGGTTTAAAGTCTATCTACTACACCAGGGTCATTAAGACTGGTTGGTTGGTTAATGGGGTTTAAAGTCTATCTACTACACCAGGGTCATTAAGACTGGTTGGTTGGTTAATGGGGTTTAAAGTCTATCTACTACACCAGGGTCATTAAGACTGGTTGGTTGGTTAATGGGGTTTAAAGTCTATCTACTACACCAGGGTCATTAAGACTGGTTGGTTGGTTAATGGGGTTTAAAGTCTATCTACTACACCAGGGTCATTAAGACTGGTTGGTTGGTTAATGGGGTTTAAAGTCTATCTACTACACCAGGGTCATTAAGACTGGTTGGTTGGTTAATGGGGTTTAAAGTCTATCTACTACACCAGGGTCATTAAGACTGGTTGGTTGGTTAATGGGGTTTAAAGTCTATCTACTACACCAGGGTCATTAAGACTGGTTGGTTGGTTAATGGGGTTTAAAGTCTATCTACTACACCAGGGTCATTAAGACTGGTTGGTTGGTTAATGGGGTTTAAAGTCTATCTACTGCACCAGGGTCATTAAGACTGGTTGGTTGGTTAATGGGGTTTAAAGTCTATCTACTACACCAGGGTCATTAAGACTGGTTGGTTGGTTAATGGGGTTTAAAGTCTATCTACTACACCAGGGTCATTAAGACTGGTTGGTTGGTTAATGGGGTTTAAAGTCTATCTACTACACCAGGGTCATTAAGACTGGTTGGTTGGTTAATGGGGTTTAAAGTCTATCTACTACACCAGGGTCATTAAGACTGGTTGGTTGGTTAATGGGGTTTAAAGTCTATCTACTACACCAGGGTCATTAAGACTGGTTGGTTGGTTAATGGGGTTTAAAGTCTATCTACTACACCAGGGTCATTAAGACTGGTTGGTTGGTTAATGGGGTTTAAAGTCTATCTACTACACCAGGGTCATTAAGACTGGTTGGTTGGTTAATGGGGTTTAAAGTCTATCTACTACACCAGGGTCATTAAGACTGGTTGGTTGGTTAATGGGGTTTAAAGTCTATCTACTACACCAGGGTCATTAAGACTGGTTGGTTGGTTAATGGGGTTTAAAGTCTATCTACTACACCAGGGTCATTAAGACTGGTTGGTTGGTTAATGGGGTTTAAAGTCTATCTACTACACCAGGGTCATTAAGTCTGGTTGGTTGGTTAATGGGGTTTAAAGTCTATCTACTACACCAGGGTCATTAAGACTGGTTGGTTGGTTAATGGGGTTTAAAGTCTATCTACTACACCAGGGTCATTAAGACTGGTTGGTTGGTTAATGGGGTTTAAAGTCTATCTACTACACCAGGGTCATTAAGACTGGTTGGTTGGTTAATGGGGTTTAAAGTCTATCTACTACACCAGGGTCATTAAGACTGGTTGGTTGGTTAATGGGGTTTAAAGTCTATCTACTACACCAGGGTCATTAAGACTGGTTGGTTGGTTAATGGGGTTTAAAGTCTATCTACTACACCAGGGTCATTAAGACTGGTTGGTTGGTTAATGGGGTTTAAAGTCTATCTACTACACCAGGGTCATTAAGACTGGTTGGTTGGTTAATGGGGTTTAAAGTCTATCTACTACACCAGGGTCATTAAGACTGGTTGGTTGGTTAATGGGGTTTAAAGTCTATCTACTACACCAGGGTCATTAAGACTGGTTGGTTGGTTAATGGGGTTTAAAGTCTATCTACTACACCAGGGTCATTAAGACTGGTTGGTTGGTTAATGGGGTTTAAAGTCTATCTACTACACCAGGGTCATTAAGACTGGTTGGTTGGTTAATGGGGTTTAAAGTCTATCTACTACACCAGGGTCATTAAGACTGGTTGGTTGGTTAATGGGGTTTAAAGTCTATCTACTACACCAGGGTCATTAAGACTGGTTGGTTGGTTAATGGGGTTTAAAGTCTATCTACTACACCAGGGTCATTAAGACTGGTTGGTTGGTTAATGGGGTTTAAAGTCTATCTACTACACCAGGGTCATTAAGACTGGTTGGTTGGTTAATGGGGTTTAAAGTCTATCTACTACACCAGGGTCATTAAGACTGGTTGGTTGGTTAATGGGGTTTAAAGTCTATCTACTACACCAGGGTCATTAAGACTGGTTGGTTGGTTAATGGGGTTTAAAGTCTATCTACTACACCAGGGTCATTAAGACTGGTTGGTTGGTTAATGGGGTTTAAAGTCTATCTACTACACCAGGGTCATTAAGACTGGTTGGTTGGTTAATGGGGTTTAAAGTCTATCTACTACACCAGGGTCATTAAGACTGGTTGGTTGGTTAATGGGGTTTAAAGTCTATCTACTACACCAGGGTCATTAAGACTGGTTGGTTGGTTAATGGGGTTTAAAGTCTATCTACTACACCAGGGTCATTAAGGCTGGTTGGTTGGTTAATGGGGTTTAAAGTCTATCTACTACACTAGGGTCATTAAGACTGGTTGGTTGGTTAATGGGGTTTAAAGTCTATCTACTACACCAGGGTCATTAAGACTGGTTGGTTGGTTAATGGGGTTTAAAGTCTATCTACTACACCAGGGTCATTAAGACTGGTTGGTTGGTTAATGGGGTTTAAATTCTATCTACTACACCAGGGTCATTAAGACTGGTTGGTTGGTTAATGGGGTTTAAAATCTATCTACTACACCAGGGTCATTAAGACTGGTTGGTTGGTTAATAGGGTTTAAAATCTATCTACTACACCAGGGTCTTTAAGACTGGTTGGTTGGTTAATGGGGCTTAAAGTCTACTACATCAGGGTCATTAAGACTGGTTGGTTGGTTAATGGGGTTTAAAGCCTATCTACTACACCAGGGTCATTAAGACTGGTTGGTTGGTTAATGGGGTTTAAAGTCTATCTACTACACCAGGGTCATTAAGACTGGTTGGTTGGTTAATGGGGTTTAAAGTCTATCTACTACACCAGAGTCATTAAGACTGGTTGGTTGGTTAATGGGGTTTAAAGTCTACTACACCAGGGTCATTAAGACTGGTTGGCTGGTTAATGGGGTTTAAAGTCTACTACACCAGAGTCATTAAGACTGGTTGGTTGGTTAATGGGGTTTAAAGTCTATCTACTACACCAGGGTCATTAAGACTGGTTGGTTGGTTAATGGGGTTTAAAGTCTACTACACCAGGGTCATTAAGACTGGTTGGTTGGTTAATGGGGTTTAAAGTCTATCTACTACACCAGGGTCATTAAGACTGGTTGGTTGGTTAATGGGGTTTAAAATCTATCTACTACACCAGGGTCATTAAGACTGGTTGGTTGGTTAATGGGGTTTGAAATCTACTACACCAGGGTCATTAAGACTGGTTGGTTAATGGGGTTTAAAGTCTATTTACTACACCAGGGTCATTAAGACTGGTTGGTTAATGGGGTTTAAAGTCTATCTACTACACCAGGGTCATTAAGACTGGTTGGTTGGTTAATGGGGTTTAAAGTCTATCTACTACACCAGGGGTCATTAAGACTGGTTGGTTGGTTAATGGGGTTTAAAGTCTGTCTACTACACCAGGGTCATTAAGGCTGGTTGGTTGGTTAATGGGGTTTAAAGTCTATCTACTACACCAGGGTCATTAACACTGGTTGGTTGGTTAATGGGGTTTAAAGTCTATCTACTACACCAGGGTCATTATGGCTGGTTGGTTGGTTAATGGGGTTTAAAGTCTGTCTACTACACCAGGGTCATTAAGACTGGTTGGTTGGTTAATGGGGTTTAAAGTCTATCTACTACACCAGGGTCATTAAGACTGGTTGGTTGGTTAATGGGGTTTAAAGTCTGTCTACTACACCAGGGTCATTAAGACTGGTTGGTTGGTTAATGGGGTTTAAGGTCTACTACACGAGTCTGTTGGTTCAAGACTCTGGCCTGGTTGGCCCTGAATACCGTTAGAGACATCTCACACTTATTTTCGAGTGCATATCTCATTGCAACGCTTCCTGCCACTGATATACACCCAAAAATACATCTCTGTATTTTAATACATCCGTGTATGTTAATACACTCGTGTATGAGGGCTCTGAAGGTAATGATGGTTGAGTTGGGGTTAGAGCGCCTGTCATATGTACTGGAAATTGTATATAAGACTGACAGCCAATCACTGAGTCCCTTAAAAGCACTCTCGACGTGCCAAAACAAACACCAACCAATCACTGAGCATCTTACAACCATGTTTGTCGTACCAAAACAAACACCAACCAATCACTGAGCAACTTACAACCATGCTTGTCGTACCAAAACAAACATCAACCAATCACTGAGCAACTTACAACCATGCTTGTCGTACCAAAACAAACATCAACCAATCACTGAACAACTTACAACCATGCTTGTCGTACCAAAACAAACATCAACCAATCACCGAACCTCTTGCAAGTGTATCAGCAAAGCACGTGCAAAAATTGGGTATTTTTATTGTCGAAAGGTTTCGCCCACACGGTAGGGTTCTTCAGTCAAATACAGAGGCAGCAGGTGTAGTAGCGAATTAAGATAATGTAATCAGTCCATCAACCTTGGAGAAATAGCATTTAACTGGTCAGTCCCTCAACCTGGAGAAGAGTTCAGCTTCGTGTCGTTCCAGACCATGAAGCTGAGCTCTTCTCCAGGCTGAGGGACTGATCACCTTAAATACAGTTTCCCCAAGGTTGACGGACTGATTACATCATCTTCACTATTACACCTGCTGCTTATGTATTTGGCTGAAGAAGCCTACTGTGTAGGCGATAGGTTTCAACAATATAGCCAACTGTAGCACATGTCTTTCTGATCCACTTGTAAGAGGTTCGGTGATTGGTTGGTGTTTCTTTTGGTACGCCGATAGTGCTTGTAAGAGGCTCAGTGACTGGCTGGTCTACGTTTTGGTACGCCGAGAGTGCTTGTAAGGGGCCTAGTGATTGGCTAGACTATGTTTTGGTACGCCGAGAAGGCTTGTAAGGGGCCTAGTGATTGGCTAGACTATGTTTTGGTACGCCGAGAGTGCTTGTAAGGGGCTCAATGATTGGCTAGACTATGTTTTGGTACGCCGAGAGTGCTTGTAAGGGGCTCAATGATTGGCTAGACTATGCTTTGGTACGCCGAGAGTGCTTGTAAGGGGCTCAGTGATTGGCTAGACTATGTTTTAATACGTCGCGAGTGCTTGTAATGGGCTCAGTGAATGGCTAGACTATGTTTTGGTACGTCGCGAGTGCTTGTAAGGGGCTCAGTGAATGGCTAGACTATGTTTTGGTACATCGCAAGTGCTTGTAAGGGGCTCAGTGATTGGCTAGACTATGTTTTGGTACTCCGATTGTGCTTGTAAGGGGCTCAATGATTGGCAGACTATGTTTTGGTACGCCGTGAGTGCTTGTAAGGGGTCTAGTGATTGGCTAGACTATGTTTTGGTACGCCGAGAGTGCTTGTAAGGGGCTCACTGATTGGCTAGACTATGCTTTGGTACGCCGAGAGTGCTTGTAAGGGGCTCAATGATTGGCTAGACTATGTTTTGGTACGCGCGAGTGCTTGTAAGGGGCTCAATGATTGGCTAGACTATGCTTTGGTAAGAGTGCTTGTAAGGGGCTCAATGATTGGCTAGACTATGCTTTGGTACGGTACGATTGGCCGTTTTGGTACGAGTGCTTGTAAGGGGCTCAATGATTGGCTAGACTATGCTTTGGTACGCCGAGAGTGCTTGTAAGGGGCTCAATGATTGGCTAGACTATGTTTTGGTACGCCGAGAGTGCTTGTAAGGGGCTCAATGATTGGCTAGACTATGTTTTGGTACGCCGAGAGTGCTTGTAAGGGGCTCAATGATTGGCTAGACTATGCTTTGGTACGCCGAGAGTGCTTGTAAGGGGCTCAATGATTGGCTAGACTATGCTTTGGTACGCCGAGAGTGCTTGTAAGGGGCTCAATGATTGGCTAGACTATGCTTTGGTACGCCGAGAGTGCTTGTAAGGGGCTCAATGATTGGCTAGACTATGCTTTGGTACGCCGAGAGTGCTTGTAAGGGGCTCAATGATTGGATAGACTATGCTTTGGTACGCCGAGAGTGCTTGTAAGGGGCTCAATGATTGGCTAGACTATGCTTTGGTACGCAGAGAGTGCTTGTAAGGGGCTCAATGATTGGCTAGACTATGCTTTGGTACGCCGAGAGTGCTTGTAAGGGGCTCAATGATTGGCTAGACTATGTTTTGGTACGCCGAGAGTGCTTGTAAGGGGCTCAATGATTGGCTAGACTATGCTTTGGTACGCCGAGAGTGCTTGTAAGGGGCTCAATGATTGGCTAGACTATGTTTTGGTACGCCGAGAGTGCTTGTAAGGGGCTCAATGATTGGCTAGACTATGCTTTGGTACGCCGAGAGTGCTTGTAAGGGGCTCAATGATTGGCTAGACTATGCTTTGGTACGCCGAGAGTGCTTGTAAGGGGCTCAATGATTGGCTAGACTATGCTTTGGTACGCCGAGAGTGCTTGTAAGGGGCTCAATGATTGGCTAGACTATGTTTTGGTACGCCGAGAGTGCTTGTAAGGGGCTCAATGATTGGCTAGACTATGGTTTGGTACGCCGAGAGTGCTTGTAAGGGGCTCAATGATTGGCTAGACTATGTTTTGGTACGCCGAGAGTGGTTGTAAGGGGCTCAATGATTGGCTAGACTATGCTTTGGTACGCCGAGAGTGCTTGTAAGGGGCTCAATGATAACTATGCTTTGGTACGCCGAGAGTGCTTGTAAGGGGCTCAATGATTGGCTAGACTATGCTTTGGTACGCCGAGAGTGCTTGTAAGGGGCTCAATGATTGGCTAGACTATGCTTTGGTACGCCGAGAGTGCTTGTAAGGGGCTCAATGATTGGCTAGACTATGCTTTGGTACGCCGAGAGTGCTTGTAAGGGGCTCAATGATTGGCTAGACTATGTTTTGGTACGCCGAGAGTGCTTGTAAGGGGCTCAATGATTGGCTAGACTATGCTTTGAGAGTGCTTGTAAGGGGCTCAATGATTGGCTAGACTATGCTTTGGTACGGTACGCCGAGAGAGTGCTTGTAAGGGGCTCAATGATGATTGGCTAGACTATGTTTTGGTACGCCGAGAGTGCTTGTAAGGGGCTCAATGATTGGCTAGACTATGATTTAGACTATGGGTACGCCGAGAGTGCTTGTAAGGGGCTCAATGATTGGCTAGACTATGTTTTGGTACGCCGAGAGTGCTTGTAAGGGGCTCAATGCTAGACTATTTTGTACGCCGAGAGTGCTTGCTCAATGAAGACTATGCTTTGGTACGCCGAGAGTGCTTGTAAGGGGCTCAATGATTGGCTAGACTATGCTTTGGTACGCCGAGAGTGCTTGTAAGGGGCTGATTGGCTAGACTATGTTTTGGTACTGCTTGTAAGGGGCTCAATGATTGGCTAGACTATGCTTTGGTACGCCGAGAGTGCTTGTAAGGGGCTCAATGATTGGCTAGACTATGTTTTGGTACGCCGAGAGTGCTTGTAAGGGGCTCAATGATTGGCTAGACTATGCTTTGGTACGCCGAGAGTGCTTGTAAGGGGCTCAATGATGGGCTAGACTATGCTATGGTTCGCCGAGAGTGCTTGTAAGGGGCTCAATGATTGGCTAGACTATGCTTTGGTACGCCGAGGGTGCTTGTAAGGGGCTCAATGATTGGCTAGACTATGCTTTGGTACGCCGAGTGTGCTTGTAAGGGGCTCAATGATTGGCTAGACTATGCTTTGGTACGCCGAGAGTGCTTGTAAGGGGCTTAATGATTGGCTAGACTATGTTTTGGTACGCCGAGAGTGCTTGTAAGGGGCTCAATGAGCTTTATCGTGTGTGTGTGTGTGTGTGTGTGTGTGTGTGTGTGTGTGTGTGTGTGTGTGTGTGTGTGTGTGTGTGTGTGTGTGTGTGTGTGTGTGTGTGTGTGTGTGTGTGTGTGTGTGTGTGTGTGTGTGTGGTGTGTGTGTGGTAACATACAAGTTTCTTAAAGAGAATTTCCACAGACTCTCCCCGGCTATCCTTGAAGAAAAACCAAATATTAAATTATTATTATTATTATTATTGTTATAATTATTATTGTTATGGGGAGGGAGAGAATGTAGGGGGTGAGTAATAGTAGGCACCAGGGTTCGATACCCGGGTCGTCACCGTCACTTGAAGGTCGTAAATGACTGTTGCAAGACTTGTAACACAGAGTGAGAGATAGATAGATAGATAGAGTGAGAGAGAGAGAGAGAGAGAGAGAGAGAGAGAGAGAGAGAGAGAGAGAGAGAGAGAGAGAGAGAGAGAGAGAGAGAGAGAGAGAGAGAGAGAAATAAAGACAGGAAGAGGAAATAAATGACTCAGGAAGTAACAATATACATATGTATACATGTATACATATGTATACATGTGTGTATTTACCGACCTGTGTCTGCTGGGGTTGAGTCACAGCTCCTGGCCATAGCTCCTTGCTAACTTTGCAGTTATTTAATATCTTCTCAACATAAAATATAAAAGTTATAGCCTAAAATGTATTAATTATACCCCAGAATATAATAGTTATACCCTAAAATATTTTAATTATACTAGTTATACCCAAAATATATTAATTATACCCCAGAATATGATAGTTATACCCTAAAATATATTAATTATACCCCAGAATATAATAGTTATTCCTTAAAATATATTAATTATACTAGTTATACCCAAAATATATTAATTATCCTCGAGAATATAATAGTTATACCCTAAAATATATTAATTATACCCCGGAATACATTTGTTATACCCAAAAATATATTAATTATACCCCAGAATACATTAGTTATACCCAAAAATATATTAATTATACCCCAGAATACATTAGTTATACCTTAAAATAGCAGTAGTTATACCTGGGGCAGCTGGTGGCTAGCAGACTACTAACCTGGGCAACTAGTACCAGCCTGACAGGACCTGCTACTAGGATTGAAGACCAGGTTGGTGCCACAGAGATGGGTGAAACCACGCCCTGCCCAGCACGAAACGTAGCGGTCACAGTGACTGCCATCTGGGAAGTTACCGAAAGGTGCCAGGCACCTGGGGTCGGTCAGTGCCTGTAAGGGGAAGTAGATGAGTCAGTGCCTGTAAGGGGAATTAGGTGAGTCTTTATGGGAAAGTAGGTGAGTCAGTGACTAGAAGGGGAAGTAGGTGAGTCAGTGGCTGTAAGGGGTAGTAGGTGAGTCAGTGACTGTAAGGGGAAGTAGGTGAGTCAGTGACTGTAAGGGGTAGTAGGTGAGTCAGTGACTAAGGGGAAGTAGGTGAGTCAGTGACTGTAAAGGGAAGTAGGTGAGTCAGTGACTGTAAAGGGAAGTAGGCGAGTCAGTGACTATTTTCTGACTAGTGACTATTGCCTACTTAGTGACTATTTACTATTCAGCAACTAGGTGCTACACCTAGGTGTATCACCTAGGTGCTACTGTGTGCTACAACTAGGTGCTACATCTAGATGCTACACACAGTAGGTACTATACCTAGGTGCTACTCACTAGTTACTACATCTAAGTACTACACACTAGGTGCTAGCACCTAGGAACTTCACCTAGGTGCCACCACTTAGGAACTTCACCTAGGTGCTAGCACCTAGGAACTTCACCTAGGTGCTAGCACCTAGGACATACCAGGTGATCACTGCACCAGTTAACTACCAGAGCAAGTGGTGCTTAACCTGAGCGGCGGGGCCCAGGAGCTAGCGCCCAGCCGGACGACTGCTTGGCCGCGCTCCCGTAACTACCGTCTCACCTTCCTGCTGCTGGCCTCCAGCTCCCGGCACCGTGACACTCAAGGCTGTAGCTGCTGGGCAGGAGTCGAACCCTTGACTTAAGGTCTCTCTCTCTCTCTCTCTCTCTCTCTCTCTCTCTCTCTCTTTTATTGTTATGAGACATACAAGTAGGGAACATGATGAAGTTGGAGCCATCTGTGGGCCAGTTGTGGGCCATCTATGGACCAGCATTTTCATTTGATCAACTGACTTTATCTCGTTGACATCATTATGCTGTACGAATGTGTTCCATACTCGAGTCATCCTGGGTATGTATGATCTCAGATGGAGTGATGTTCTGGAGAAGGGTACAGCCAGAGTGAAGTTGCTGCTGGCTGCCCGTCTTGTGGTATAGAAGCTTGTTTCACGCTGTCCTCGAAGTGGATCCAAGTGTGGTACTTTGACAATATTGGCCTTGTACATAACAGTAAGGCCACCCACATCCCTCCTGTGTTGAAGGCTCTGCTGAAATAACAGATCTATCCAGGATGGGTCCAGGCGAGAGATGAGACGTCTTGCTCTGTTCTCTACTCTGTCAAGCAGTCGTAGATGAGAGGGGGTGGGGGAGGCAAACCAAGAAAGTGGAGCATACTCAAGGTGTGAGCGTACTTGTGCCTCGTACAGAATCTTGCAACCTCTACTGTCAAGCAGATGCGAGATATATCGAAATGCTGTAAGCTTCCTGGCTGCTTTGTTTGCAAGATTTACAACGTGGTTCTTCATGGTCAGTTTGGAGCCAAATTTCACCCCAAGGATATCAACTTCTTCTCCATGTGCCAACACCCTCCCATTCATCCTTACTACTGCACCAGCATTACCATCATGGTGCCTAGAGACCATCATCATTTGCGTTTTCTCAGGTGCAAATGTTACTTGCCATCTATTTCCCCAAGCTGATATAGCTCTCAGCTGGTGACTGATGTAGCTTAGAGCAGCTGGCATTTCTTCTCTTAGATAAGTGAATGTCAGTGTACAGTCGTCTGCATATGCATGTGATTCTGGGATGAGATGAAGAAGGTCGTTGAAGTAGACATTCCATAACAATGGTCCCAGCACGCTTCCTTGTGGAACACTTGCCCCAATAGGATGTCTTGCTGATTCTGTTCATTGAGAACTACACTTAGAGATCTACCATGAAGGTAATCACTGAGGAGACATAGTATAGAGCCTGCAGTTCCCAGTGCTTGAAGTTTTGCTAAGAGGCCCTGGTGCCACACCTGGTGGAAAGCGCCAGCAATGTCCAGTGCCACCACACAGCTGACTTTGGATTCATCCAGTGACTGGTGCCACTTAGTGGAGAGGTTTAACAAGAGATCAGCAGCAGAGTAACCTTTCCTGAAGCCTTATTGACGATCACAAAGTAGTGAGTGGTAGTCCAACAACTCTGTCTTGAGATTATTGTCTCAAGGATCTTACCAGTGATTGACAGCAGTGACACTGGTCTGTAGTTGCTGATTTCTGCTCTGATCTTCTTTTTGTGAACAGGGACTACTCTGTCTCCCTCTCTGTTTCTCTCTCCCTGTCTCTCTCCCCCTCTCTCTCTCTCTCTCTCTCTCTCTCTCTCTCTCTTTCTCTCTTTCTCTCTCTCTCATCCTCTCTCTCTCTTTCTCTCTCTCTCTCTCTCTCTAGAGAGAGAGAGAGAGAGAAGCAACTATTATTATTATTAAGGGCCAGTTTGTTATGGTGTATATACACTGAGAGGTGTATATCTCTGTGTATATACACTGAGAGGTGTATATCTCAGTGTATATACACTGAGAGGTGTATATCTCAGTGTATATACACTGAGAGGTGTATATCTCAGTGTATATACACTGAGAGGTGTATATCTCAGTGTATATACACTGAGAGGTGTATATCTCAGTGTATATACACTGAGAGGTGTATATCTCAGTGTATATACACTGAGAGGGTGTATATCTCAGTGTATATACACTGAGAGGTGTATATCTCAGTGTATATACACTGAGAGGTGTATATCTCAGTGTATATACACTGAGAGGTGTATATCTCAGTGTATATACACTGAGAGGTGTATATCTCAGTGTATATACACTGAGAGGTGTATATCTCAGTGTATATACACTGAGAGGTGTATATCTCAGTGTATATACACTGAGAGGTGTATATCTCAGTGTATATACACTGAGAGGTGTATATCTCAGTGTATATACACTGAGAGGTGTATATCTCAGTGTATATACACTGAGAGGTGTATATCTCAGTGTATATACACTGAGAGGTGTATATCTCAGTGTATACACACTGAGAGGTGTATATCTCAGTGTATATACACTGAGAGGTGTATGTCTCAGTGTATATACACTGAGAGGTGTATATCTCAGTGTATATACACTGAGAGGTGTATATCTCAGTGTATATACACTGGTAGTTTAAATTAATCAGTATTTTAGGTATTAAAGTATTCTTGACTGGTGGTGACCAGGTGACCTGCAGCCTTAATGACCCTGGTGTAGTAGATAGACTTTAAACCCCATTAACCAACCAACCAGTCTTAATGACCCTGGTGTAGTAGATAGACTTTAAACCCCATTAACCAACCAACCAGTCTTAATGACCCTGGTGTAGTAGATAGACTTTAAACCCCATTAACCAGCCAACCAGTCTTAAGGACCCTGGTGTAGTAGATAGACTTTAAACCCCATTAACCAACCAACCAGTCTTAATGACCCTGGTGTAGTAGATAGACTTTAAACCCCATTAACCAATCAACCAGTCTTAATGACCCTGGTGTAGTAGATAGACTTTAAACCCCATTAACCATCCAACCAGTCTTAATGACCCTGGTGTAGTAGATAGACTTTAAACCCCATTAACCAACCAACCAGTCTTAATGACCCTGGTGTAGTAGATAGACTTTAAACCCCATTAACCAACCAACCAGTCTTAATGACCCTGGTGTAGTAGATAGACTTTAAACCCCATTAACCAACCAACCAGTCTTAATGACCCTGGTGTAGTAGATAGACTTTAAACCCCATTAACCAACCAACCGGTCTTAATGACCCTGGTGTAGTAGATAGACTTTAAACCCCATTAACCAACCAACCAGTCTTAATGACCCTGGTGTAGTAGATAGACTTTAAACCCCATTAACCAACCAACCGGTCTTAATGACCCTGGTGTAGTAGATAGACTTTAAACCCCAGTAACGAGCACACACAATCTATTGAATTTCTTACGTATATATATATATATATATATATATATATATATATATATATATATATATATATATATATATATATATATATATATATATATAGTTGTATAAAATGATGATAGGTTAGAGAATGGTGGATAGATGGTGTGTTTCTGGGCTATATAGATAGGACAGAGGAATCACACTTGAGTGGATGAGTGTCTTAGAGGAAGTGGATAGAGATTGATGGTCCAGGATGCAGTGTCTAGTGATGAACCAGTGTGGCCAGTGGTCCATATATCAACTGTTACTTCCTAGCAATCTGGTCCATATATCAACTGTTACTGTTACTTAATAGGAATCTGGTCCATATATCAACTGTTACTGTTACTTAATAGCAATCTGGTCCATATATCAACTGTTACTGTTACTAGCAATCTGGTCCATATATCAACTGTTACTGTTACTAGCAATCTGGTCCTTATATCAACTGTTACTGTTACTAGCAATCTGGTCCTTATATCAACTGTTACTGTTACTAGCAATTTGGTCCATATATCAACTGTTACTGTTACTAGCAATCTGGTCCATATATCAACTGTTACTGTTACTAGCAATCTGGTCCTTATATCAACTGTTACTGTTACTAGCAATTTGGTCCATATATCAACTGTTACTGTTACTAGCAATTTGGTCCTTATATCAACTGTTACTGTTACTAGCAATTTGGTCCTTATATCAACTGTTACTGTTACTAGCAATTTGGTCCTTATATCAACTGTTACTGTTACTAGCAATTTGGTCCTTATATCAACTGTTACTGTTACTAGCAATTTGGTCCTTATATCAACTGTTACTGTTACTAGCAATCTGGTCCTTATATCAACTGTTACTGTTACTAGCAATTTGGTCCTTATATCAACTGTTACTGTTACTAGCAATCTGGTCCATATATCAACTGTTACTGTTACTAGCAATCTGGTCCTTATATCAACTGTTACTGTTACTAGCAATTTGGTCCATATATCAACTGTTACTGTTACTAGCAATTTGGTCCTTATATCAACTGTTACTGTTACTAGCAATCTGGTCCATATATCAACTGTTACTGTTACTAGCAATCTGGTCCATATATCAACTGTTACTGTTACTTAATAGCAATCTGGTCCATATATCAACTGTTACTGTTACTTCCTAGCAATCTGGTCCATATATCAACTGTTACTGTTACTTCCTAGCAATCTGGTCCTTATATCAACTGTTACTGTTACTAGCAATTTGGTCCATATATCAACTGTTACTGTTACTAGCAATCTGGTCCATATATCATCTGTTACTGTTACTAGCAATCTGGTCCATATATCATCTGTTACTGTTACTAGCAATCTGGCCATTATATCATCTGTTACTGTTACTAGCAATCTGGTCCATATATCAACTGTTACTGTTACTAGCAATCTGGTCCTTATATCAACTGTTACTGTTACTAGCAATCTGGTCCTTATATCAACTGTTACTGTTACTAGCAGTCTGGTCCTTATATCAACTGTTACTGTTACTAGCAATCTGGTCCATATATCAACTGTTACTGTTACTAGCAGTCTGGTCCTTATATCAACTGTTACTGTTACTAGCAATCTGGTCCTTATATCAACTGTTACTGTTACTAGCAATCTGGTCCTTATATCAACTGTTACTGTTACTAGCAGTCTGGTCCTTATATCAACTGTTACTGTTACTAGCAGTCTGGTCCTTATATCAACTGTTACTGTTACTAGCAATCTGGTCCATATATCAACTGTTACTGTTACTAGCAATCTGGTCCTTATATCAACTGTTACTGTTACTAGCAGTCTGGTCCTTATATCAACTGTTACTGTTACTAGCAATCTGGTCCATATATCAACTGTTACTGTTACTAGCAATCTGGTCCTTATATCAACTGTTACTGTTACTAGCAGTCTGGTCCTTATATCAACTGTTACTGTCTATTTATTATACTGCTCCCTGCTGCATGCAGGGAGCAGAAAACAGGGAGTATGTTCCTCACCCCCTGCCCTCTGTGTGTGTGTGTAAGAGAGCCACACTCTATCTCTTGGCACCTCCCACTGCCTCAGAACTCACTCCAACAGCACCCTCACTCCCCCCACACTCCACCAACTCCCCACAATGAGGCAACACTTCCCAGTATCCCAACTGACTCACACACCAACGTATTACCCAATTATGTATCCTTGTACCACTGTTATCCCTCTAGTATACCTTATCCTGGTCTATCCCACCCTATCCCAGTGGATATCTTCCACGTCCTGATCATATCTCCCCCTGTTCTTTGCCCTACAGTTGTACTTCTTGTACATTAAAGTACAAGCACACGATATTAGGTACTAACCTGATTGTGGTAGCAGGGGTCGAGTCATAGCTCTTGGCCCCACCTGTGTGATATTAGGTGTGGGTTCAACACTGGTAATGTGTACTCAAGACACACTACGTAAGAATGAGTGATATATATGCGTGTATATTTTTATTAT
Organism: Cherax quadricarinatus; assembly: GCF_038502225.1. Taxonomy (NCBI): domain Eukaryota; kingdom Metazoa; phylum Arthropoda; class Malacostraca; order Decapoda; family Parastacidae; genus Cherax; species Cherax quadricarinatus. The sequence continues at coordinate 10,076,890 of NC_091389.1, read as the reverse complement.
ATATAATTATTATTATCATTATCATTATCATCATAATTATCATCATTATCACTAATAAATAAGACAAACGATAGTACTAAGGGAGGCGACGATCCCAATGTAAACAAAGCACATCCTGGAACTTTGACCCTCAGTACCCCCCCGGGGGGTCCCCAAGCCACCTCCCCGTCACCGATAATATTAGAAAAAGGAGGAGAGGAGAAGGGAAAAAAATTATTAATGCCTTGAGTTAAGAGCCGCCAGGAAAGTGGTCGTCCCTGAGCGTCCGCCAGCGGGGCGCAGGGATGCGCTGCCTGGCGCCGCGGGGGAAGTTGTCGCGCCGAGCCTGGACGGCTACTCCACCGTCCTCATTGATGGTTCAGTCGGCGCTGAGCGCTGATGGGGGGAGGATGTGTACTCTCTTTTTTTTTTCGACATATCCCGTTAAAGGCTTTACCCAGGTTTTGGGCTTTTTTACTGATTAATCACTACATCAAATGAAAAGCTCTTTTCCCTTTGAAAAGTTAAAGAACAATAATTGAAAATCTTTCACTGTTGGTTGGCCACTTCAGTGGTACGGAAAGCCACCGGGAAAAGGGGTCGGGAAGCCCCTTTCAGAGGCCGGGGTACCAGAGGGGGAAAGCCACCAGAGGACTCAGTGGACGGGCTCATTTCAGAGGTCTGGGCCATGAGGTACGGGAATGGGGTTGGAACTATTTCGGGAGGGTTTGATGGATGGAGCTCATTTCAGGGAAGCCCCTTTCGGGTCGGGGAATCATTTGGGCTAAAACCATTTCGGGTTTGGGCTCCTTCAGTAGGCTGGGCCCATTGGGTCGGGGAACTACAGTATGGGCCCCTTTCAGGGTCGGGATCCTAGGGTTGGGTCACCCGGGATTTGGGCCTGAGCTCATTTCAGTGGCTACTCTGATGGACTGGGCTCATTCGTGGGACGGAGCCATTCAGAGCCGCCAAGAGTCCTAGATTAAAAGCCATTCATAGGACTGGAGCTAACTTCAGTAGTACTGGGCCATTTCAGAGGTTTTTTGATAGGCGGGAACTCATTTTTAGTACTCAGATGGGGGGGCCCCTTCGACCTAGAGGGGCGGAAGCCATTTCCAGGACTCTAGATAGGACTGGAGCCATTTCACAGGTACCTGAATGGTCAACCTTTTTCTGGGACCTAAAGGGGGGCTCTTTTCCGGACCTAAGGTCTAAAGTCATTCAGCGGACTCTAGATGGTACAAAAGCTCCCAGCGGGTTCCTAGATGGGCGGGGGCTCCAGGGTACTCAGATGGGCGGGAAGTCATTTCAGGGACCTAAGGGTATGAAGCTCACTACAACTAGATATTCTTGAGTATCAAAGGATTAAAAGGGCCCTAAGGGCTCAAGTGGGTCCTAGATGGCTGAAGCCATTCCGGGGTACTCGAAGGACGGGGGCCCCAGGGTTTTTGATGGTCGGGGCCTACAGGTCCAGATGGGCGGGCCCCCCCTTTCAGAGTCCTAGATGGGCTGAGCTCCCAGGGTCCTGATGGGTCGGACCCTCATTTCAGGGTCCAGATGGTCGGGAGCTCACCAAAAGGGCCTGATGGGCTAGAAGCTCATTCACCCGGGCCAAAATGGCGGCCCCTTAAATGCCAGATGGGGCGGGAATTTCCCCTTTAAACAGGTACCTAGATGGGGCTGGGCCCTTTAAAAGGTCCTAGATGGGGAGGCCACTTCAGCAGGTATGATGGGTCGGTCACCACAGGTACCTGATGGATGGACCATTTCAACAGTCCTGATAGGTCGGGAACCCCCTTATACCTAGAGGGTCCTCACTTCAGAGGTACCTAATTTGGGTCGGCTAAAAGGGGTCCTTGAGGGGGGTTACTCACTCCGGGATCAGTGGATTGCTCTCATTTCAGGGTTTCTAAAGGGGGCTGGTCATTTCAAGGTACCTGGGGGGGCTGGGCCCATTTCGGGGACCTAGATAGGCGGCCATTCGGGTACCTGGGGGGGCGGGAAGCCCTTCTGGTCTCTAATGGGTACGGGAAACCCCCTTTTCAGGGACCTAATGTCAAGCTCATTTAAACAGGTACCTAGATGGGCTGGAGCCATTTCAAAATTTCTAAGGGGTTAAGCCCCTTGGACTTAATGGACGGGGCCCCTTTCAGGGTTAATGGTCTGGGCCCATTTAACAGGCCTAGTAGGCTGAATCATTTCAAAAATTCTTAGATGGTACGGGAGACTCACAGGTTTAGATGGTTGGGCCATTTCGCAGGATTAGATGGTAAAAGGGTTTTTCATTGGGTACTATGATGATACTGGAAGCCCCTTAAGGTACTTAGATGGTCGGGAAAGAAATCCCAAAAATTTTTTTTTTTTTCCCCGGGACCCCAGATTATGTCTTTTGACCCAGGATTAAACCCCCCCCCTAAGTTCCCAAAATCCTAAAGGTGTGAACCCCACTCCCCCAGGTTCCCCAAAGTACTAAAAGGGTTACCACAATCCCCTAAAGGTGTGACCCACCCCCAACACCCGGATGTGACCCACCTCCCCTAAAAGGTGGGGGCCCCACCAGCATTTTTTTGGGATAGGGTACTAAAAGGGTTTCCCCAAGTCTAAAAGGGATGGACCCACCAGTAAAACCCCGGGATGTCCCCAAAGCCAAAAACTACCCCAAAGTACCCCCCGGGATGTCCCCAACCCCCATTTCACGGGGCCCCCCCCAAAAGGGTCCCCACCCCCCACTCACAGGATTGAAAAGTACTGGAGCCCCCCAAAGTAACCCCGGGATGTGCCCAAAGCCTAAAAAGGAGGGAACCAGTATAACCAAGGTTTCCCCAAACCCCAGTACTAAAAGGTGGGGAGCCACTAACACCCGGGATGGGTACTGGATACCCCCCCCAGTCCATAAGGGGGGGACCCACCAGCCAAAACCCCGGGAGGGGCCCCAAATCCAAAAAACCCCCAGGTTGGTACTAAATGGATGTGAAACCCCCCTCCCCCCGGGAGTCCCCAAGTATCCCCCTGGAACCCCCACTAAAAAGTGGGCCCCATAGAAATTTGTGGCCCCACCCCTTTTTAAAAGGTTGGAAAGTCACAAACAAAAATGTGAACCAGTCCATAAACCCAGGATGTGCCCACCCCAGTCCCTAACACCCAGGAGGGACCCCACCAGTCCATAACACCCAGGATGCCCCTTAAAAAAACCCACACCAGTCCACTAACACCAGGATGTGACCCACACCACCCAAAGGGTTCCCCACCCTAACACCCGGATTGACCCACACCAGTCCTCACCCAGGATGGCCCCAAAAGTCCACTAACCCCCGGATGTGACCCCACCAGTCCACTAACCCCCAGGGGTGACCCCACCATCCACTAACACCCGGGATGTGCCACCCAGTCCACTAACACCCAGGATGTACCCACACCAAAAAGGGTCCCCCCCTTAAACCCCCAGGAGGGGCCCCCACCCAGTCCATACACCCAGGATGTGACCCCCCCAGTCCACTAAACCCCCAGATAAAAAATTTGGACCCACCAGTCCATAACACAGGATGTGCCCCACCAGTCCACTAACACCCAGGATGTGACCCCATCCACACCCCAGGAGGGACCCACCGCCCACTCCCCAGGTTGACCCACACCAGTCCACTAACCCCCAGGATGTGACCCACAGTCCACCACCCGGGATGCCCCAAAGCCACAAAGGGTCCCCCCAACCCCACCCCCAGGATGTGACCCACCCAGTCCATACACAGGATGTGACCCCCCAGTCCACTAAACAGGATTGACCACCCCAGTCCACACCAGGATGTGACCCACACCAGCCCATCACCCAGGAGTGACCCACCCAGTCCATAAACCCAGGAGGGCCCCCAGCCCACTCCCCAGGATGGGCCACCCCCAGTCCACCACCCAGGATGGCCCACCAGTACTAACACAGGATGTGCCCCCCCAGTCCACTAACCCCCGGGATGTGACCCAAAAGCCCCAAAAACCCCGGATGTGACCACCAGTCCATAACCCCCAACCCCCAGTTTTTGGTGGCCCACACCAGCCCACAACACCCGGATGCCCACCCCCAGTCCACTAACCCCCAGGATTGCCCCACCCCCAGTCCCAACACCCAGGTTTGGGTTTTGGGGCCCCACACCAGTCCACTAACACCCAGGATTGACCCACACCAGTCCACTAACCCCCGGGAATGACCCACACCAGTCCACAAAAACACAGTTTGAACAAGTCACTAACCCCCGGATTGCCCCACCCAGCCCATCCCCGGGGGCCCAGAAAAAGGGACCCACCAGTCCATAACACCCGGGATGTGACCCACCCAAATCCACAAACCCCGGGTTTGCCCAAAACCAGTCCATAACCAGGTTGTGACCCACCAGTCCACAAACACCCAGGTTTGACCCACACAGTCCAAACCCCAAGGATGTGCCCCACACCAGTCCACTAACCCCCAGGATGTGACCCACACCCCCGGGTTCCCACTACACAGGATGTGACCCACCCATCCATAACACCCAGGATGCCCCCCAGTCCATAACCCCCAGAATGCCCCCGTCCACTACCCCCAGGAGGGCCCCACCCCATAACACCCAGGATGGCCCCAAGTCCACTAACCCCCGGATGGACCCCACCAGCCCACTAACCCCCAGGAGGGCCCCACACCAGTCCACTAACACCAGGATGCCCCCCCCAGTCCATAACACCCAGGATGGACCACCCAGCCCACTAACACCCAGGATGTGCCCCCCAGTCCACTAACACCCAGGAGTGACCCACACCAGTCCACTAACCCCCGGATGAAAAGCCCAACACCACCCCCCTAACACCCAGGATGGACACCCCCAACACCAGTCTACTAACACCCAGGATGTGACCCACACCAGTCCACAAACACCCAGGATGTAAGCCACACCAATCCACTAACACCCAGGATGTGACCCACACCAGTCCACTAACACCCAGGATGTGACCCACACCAGTCCACTAACACCCAGGATGCCACCCACACAAGTCGACTATCACCCAGGTACCTACTTACTGCTAGGTGAACAGTGACAGCAGATGCCTTAAGGAAACCCATCCTAATGTTCCCACCCGTACCCGGGATCGAACCCGGACTCATTGTGTGAGGTGAGTGTGCTATCAACCCAGCAACAGAACACTAGATAGGTACTGATAATGATCACCTCAGTAGGTTCCAGGAGACTCACCTTGACAGGTTCTCTGAGGATATTGGTGGTCATTTCCGTTTGGGTTAACTATTTCTGTTGGTATTTTGTACCGACATGGTCCAGTGGTCTATCAGAGTGGTCCTGAATCTCTGGTGTTTGGTTAATACTGTTCCAGCAGGTATTTACTAGGTTTAAAGTCTACTACACCAGGGTCATTAAGACTGGTTGGTTGGTTAATCTATCTACCACACCAGGGTCATTAAGACTGGTTGGTTGGTTAATGGGGTTTAAAGTCTATCTACTACACCAGGGTCATTAAGACTGGTTGGTTGGCTAATGGGGTTTAAAGTCTATCTACTACACCAGGGTCATTAAGACTGGTTGGTTGGCTAATGGGGTTTAAAGTCTATCTACTACACCAGGGTCATTAAGGCTGCAGGTCACCTGTACACTACCACTCAAGAATACTTTAATACCTAAAATACTGATTAATGTAAACTACCAGTGTATATACACTGAGATATACACCTCTCAGTGTATATACACTGAGATATATATACCTCTCAGTGTATGTACACTGAGATATACACCTCTTAGTGTATATACACTGATATATACACACGTCTCAGTGTATATACACTGATATATACACACGTCTCAGTGTATATTCGGCAACTCCGGCCGGAAATGTCTTCAAGACATGTGCAGACAGCATCAGCAGACTGACCACTGTCTGCACTCTCAGCCCACTGTCTGCACTCCCGAGTCTTGCTGGTTTGCTGAACTCTAAACCATCATGGAGTCAAATACACAGCTTTGAGATTGGGTATGATAGTGTTTCAAGACGTCTGAAGTCAGTGATAGCAGGGAGGCGGAGCCAGGAGCTATGAATCGACCAATGCAATAGAAAATAAGGGTGGAGGCAGGTGCACACACATACACACACACACACACACACACACACACACACACACACACACACCAACACACACACACACACACACAACGATTGAAGATATGAAGGTGATAGGCGAGGGGGACATGACCCAGGTGGCAAATTTCCGGAGAATTGGGTGGTTCACAAAGAAAAGGAATCGGCCTCTCAAAGTAATTTTCAAGGCAGAATCAACCCGAACCATGATCCTGCAGGAGAAAGCACGGCTGAGAGGCAAGCAGGAGTTCCGGAGTGTGTACCTCGATCGAGACAGAACACAGAACGAAAGGAAGACAATGAAAGAGCAAGTTCAAAAACGAAAGGAGAAATGGAAGGAAATGAAAAAGGAGAACAGAATAACCCAGGATCAAATGGAAGGACAAGCGCACCCCCAGAAACACCTGCAGAAGGACTCCAGCCACGACACCCCCAAGGCAACTGAACAATCCAAACCAACCATCACACACCGATCCCTCTGTTTCCACCCCCCGCACCACAGTTACAGTATTAGAACAGAAGTTGAAGGTTTGGTACACAAATGCAGATGGATTAACGAATAAACATGAGGAATGGCAAGAAAGAATCAATGAGAAGTCCCCAGACATCATAGCAGTTACAGAAACAAAACTCACGGAGACAATAACAGATGCAATCTTCCCACCAGGATACCAGATCATGAGGAAAGATAGAAGGGGCAGGGGGGGAGGTGGGGTTGCTCTGCTCGTAAAAAACAGATGGAAATTCGAGAAAATGGAAGGCATAGATGAGACAGGAGAAAGAGACTACATAGCATGTACACTTGAGTCTGGGGAACACAAAGTGGTCATTGCAGTGATGTATAATCCACCACAGAACTGCAGGAGGCCGAGAGAGGAATATGAAGAGAGCAACAGAGCAATGGTGGACACACTTGCTGAGGTGGCAAGAAGAGCTCACTCCAGCAGAGCAAAGTTGCTGGTTATGGGGGATTTCAACCACAGGGAGATTGACTGGGAAAACCTGGAGCCACATGGGGGTCCCGAAACATGGAGAGCCAGGATGTTGGACGTGGTGCTGGAAAACCTCATGCACCAACATGTTAAGGACATTACCAGAGTGAGAGGGGAGGATGAACCAGCAAGATTGGACCTTGTGTTCACCCTGGGCAGCTCAGACATTGAGGACATCAAGTATGAGAGTCCCCTAGGAGCTAGCGACCACGTGGTTCTGTGCTTTGAATACATAGAGCTGCAAGTGGAGAGAATAACAGGAGTTGAATGGGAAAAGCCTGACTATAAAAGAGGGGACTAAATAGGGTTGAAGAACTTCCTGTGGGAGGTCCAGTAGGACAGAGAACTGGCAGGAAAGCCAGTAAATGAAATGATGGAATATGTAACAACAAAATGCAAGGAGGCAGTGGAAAGGTTTATTCCCAAGGGCAACAGTAACAACAACGGGAGGACCAGAACGAGCCCCTGGTTTACCCGACGGTGTAAGGAGGCAAAAACAAAATGCAATAGAGAATGGAAAAAGTACAGAAGGCAGAGAACACACGAAAATAGGGAGATCAGTCGCAGAGCCAGGAATGAGTACGCACAGGTAAGGAGGGAGGCCCAACGACAGTATGAAAATGACATAGCATCGAGAATCAAGACTGACCCGAAACTGTTGTATAGCCACATCAGGAGGAAGACAACAGTCAAAGACCAGGTGATCAGATTAAGGACAGAAGGTGGAGAACTCACAAGAAATGATCAGGAGGTATGTGAGGAGCTGAACAGGAGATTTAAGGAAGTTTTTACAGTAGAGACAGGAAGGGCTGTGGGAAGACAGCACAGAAGGGAACATCAAGAGGGAATATACCAACAGGTGTTGGATGACATACGAACAACTGAGGAGGAGGTGAAGAAGCTCCTAAGTGACCTTGACACCTCAAAGGCAATGGGACCGGACAACATCTCCCCATGTGTCCTTAGAGAAGGAGCAGAGATGCTGTGCGTGCCTCTAACCACAATCTTCAACACATCCCTTGAAACTGGGCAACTACCTGAGAAATGGAAGACAGCTAATGTAGTCCCCTTATTTAAGAAAGGAAACAGAAACGAGGCACTAAACTACAGACCTGTGTCTCTGACATGTATTGTGTGCAAAGTCATGGAGAAGATTATCAGGAGGAGAGTGGTCGAACACCTGGAAAGGAACAAGATTATAAATGAAAACCAGCATGGGTTCATGGAAGGCAAATCTTGTATCACAAACCTCCTGGAGTTTTATGACAAGGTAACAGAAGTAAGACATGAGAGAGAGGGGTGGGTAGATTGCGTTTTCCTAGACTGCAGGAAGGCCTTTGACACAGTTCCCCACAAGAGATTAGTGCAGAAGCTGGAGGATCAGGCGCATGTAAAAGGGAGGGCACTGCAATGGATAAGGGAATACCTGACAGGGAGGCAGCAACGAGTCATGGTACGTGAAGAGGTATCACAGTGGGCGCCTGTTACGAGTGGGGTCCCACAGGGGTCAATTCTAGGACCAGTGCTATTTTTGATATATGTGAACGACATGATGGAAGGAATAGACTCTGAAGTGTCCCTGTTCGCAGATGACGTGAAGTTGATGAGAAGAATTAAATCGGACGAGGATGAGGCAGGACTGCAAAGAGACCTGGACAGGCTGGACATGTGGTCCAGTAACTGGCTTCTCGAATTCAATCCAGCCAAATGCAAAGTCATGAAGATTGGGGAGGGGCAAAGAAGACCGCAGACAGAATATAGGCTAGGTGGACAAAGACTACAGACCTCACTCAGGGAGAAAGACCTTGGGGTGACCATAACACCGAGCACATCACCGGAGGCACACATCAACCAAATAACCGCTGCAGCATACGGGCGCCTGGCAAACCTGAGAATAGCGTTCCGATACCTTAATAAGGAATCGTTCAAGACTCTGTACACTGTGTATGTTAGGCCCATACTGGAGTATGCAGCACCAGTCTGGAACCCACACCTGGTCAAGCACGTCAAGAAGTTAGAGAAAGTACAACGGTTTGCAACAAGGCTAGTCCCAGAGCTCAAGGGAATGTCGTACGAGGAAAGGTTAAGGGAAATCGGACTGACGACACTGGAGGACAGAAGGGTCAGGGGAGACATGATAGCGACATACAAGATACTGCAGGGAATAGGCAAGGTGGACAGAGATAGGATGTTCCAGAGAGGGGACACAGAGACAAGGGGTCACAACTGGAAGCTGAAGACTCAGACGAGTCACAGGGACGTTAGGAAGTATTTCTTCAGTCATAGAGTTGTCAGCAAGTGGAATAGCCTAGCAAGTGAAGTAGTGGAGGCAGGAACCATACATAGTTTTAAGAAGAGGTATGACAAAGCTCAGGAAGCAGAGAGAGAGAGGACCCAGTAGCGATCAGTGAAGAGGCGGGGCCAGGAGCTGAGTCTCGACCCCTGCAACCACAATTAGGTGAGTACAATTAGGTGAGTACACACACACACGCACAACACACAGGTAGGACTACAAAGAGACCTGGACAGACTGGACACCTGGTCCAGCAACTGGCTTCTCGAATTCAACCCCGCCAAATGCAAAGTCTTGAAGATCGGGGAAGGGCAAAGAAGACCGCAGACGGAGTATAGGCTAGGTGGCCAAGGACTGCAAACCTCGCTCAAGGAGAAAGATCTTGGGGTGAGTATAACACCGAGCATGTCTCCGGAGGCACACATCAACCAGATAACTGCTGCAGCATATGGGCGTCTGGCAAACCTGAGAACAGCGTTCCGATACCTAAGTAAGGAATCTTTCAAGTCACTGTACACCGTGTACGTCAGGCCCATACTGGAGTATGCAGCACCAATTTGGAACCCACACCGGGTCAAGCACGTTAAGAAATTGGAGAAAGTGCAAATGTTTGCAACAAGATTAGTTCCAGAGCTCAGGGGAATGTCCTATGAAGAAAGGTTGAGAAATCTGCCTGACGACACTGGAGGACAGGAGGGATAGGGGAGACATGATAACGACATACAAAATACTGCGTCGAATAGAGTGGACAGAGAAAAGATGTTCCAGAGAGGGGACACAGAAACAAAGGGTCACTCTTGGAAGTTGAAGACTCAGATGAGCCACAGGGATGTTAGGAAGTATTTCTTCAGTCACAGAGTTGTCAGGAAGTGGAACTGTCCTGGCGAGTGATGTAGTGGAGGCAGGAACCATACATAGCTTTAAGACGAGGTATGATAAAGCTCATGGAGCAGGGAGAGAGAGGACCTAGTAGCATTCAGTGAAGAGGCAAAGCCAGGAGCTAAGACTCGACCCCTGCAACCACAAATAGGTGAGTACACACAAAACTAGTCCCGGAGCTAAGGGGTACGTCCTACGGGAAGAGGTTAAGGAAACTCGACCTGACGACACTGGAGGACAGGGATGAGAACATGATAACGACATATAAAATACTGAGAGGAATTGACAAGGTGGATAGTAGCAGAATATTTCACAGATGTGACGCATCAACAAGGGGAACAGGGACACAAAAACAAGGGGGAAAACAACAAGGGGACACACAACAGGGACACAAACGGGGGACACAAACAAGGGACACAAAACAGGACACAACGGGGGACAAAAAACAAGGGGACACAAACGGAGAAAAGAACAGGGACACACAAGGGGACACAAAAAAGGGGACAAAACAAAAAGGGGGACACAACAAAAAGGGGGACACCCACGGAGACACAGAAACACGGAACACAGCAAAAAGGGTCGTTAAAGTTAAGACTCAATGATCACAGGGATGTTGGGAAAGTATTTCTTCGACGGGTTTGTCGGGAAATTGGTTTTTTTAGTGTTTAGTGGGCAACAACATAGTTTTAAAGAAGGTTGATAAAAGCTAGGGAGCAGGGAGAGAGGGACCGGTATAAAGGGAAGCGGGGCCCAGGGGGACTCGACCCCTGCAAGCATAATTATGAGTACTAGCGTTAAAAGTTTGAAGACAATCGGATGAACCGTTCTAAAAATGGAAAACTTTTTGGAATCCGGGTGAATTCGTAAACAACAGTAACATCAAAAACCCAGGAAACATCCCGTAACAACCCAAAAGAAACGTAAAAAACCAGCATAACAGCGCAGCAAAGCGGTAACACACAACGGCACACAACGGTACACCCGGTAAAAAGGCAGGGCTCCCAGCAGAAAAATCACGCAACAACCGTAACATAAAACGGGCATCAAAACGAAAACACAGAAAACCAGTTCTAACGGTAACGCAGTGCATCACAAAAACCATAGAAATGGTAACACCGGAAACAAAACGCTAAACGGGAATAACACGAGCAAAAAGGGGCATCAGCAAGGTATAAACGGAAAGGAACGCATAAACAAAACATAAAATGTCAAAAAGGGCAACAACAGGGCATCAAAACGAAACACCCCGAAAAACGGGGCATAAACAGAAAACAAAACGGTAATCGGACATAAACAACGGAAACCCAACAGATAACAACGGTAACAAAACACAGTAAGCAAAAAAACGGTCTTTAACCGTCATCAAAAACAGAAACACCCCGGCAACAACGGAAACAAAAAACGACACACAGCGTAACACAAGGGGGCATCAAACTACACCCAAACGGTAACAACGGAAAAAACGTACTCAAAACGGAAACAACAACATAAAAACAACGGTAAAAACAACCTAAATCAACAAACATAAGCATCAACACAGTGCCCCCGGGGTCATAACATCGGAAAGCTAACTGGAAGGCAAACAAAAACGAAACATCACAACGTCTCAAAAACGGAAACCAAAAACGGAAACATCAGCAACGTAACAACCAGTGCATAAAAACGGTAACAAAACAACAGTCCAACGGAAACCCAAAGCAACAAGGTAACTCAGAAACAGTACGCAACGGTAAAACCCAAAGCATCACAACGAAACAAACACGTGCATCACAACGTACACCCAAAAACCCCATCAACACGGTAAAACACGGAAACACGGGCAAGGGGTACAAAATACATACAACAACGGTCCAAATCACCCAACCCAAACCAAAGAGCAAAAACGTCAACGGGGGGGCGCACGGGTGGAAAGAAGGGGAAGCATAACGCAGTGGAACTGCATCAGCAACAGGGAAAACAAGGGTACAAAACCCCGGGTCACAACGGTAAACCAACCCCGGTAACAGCAACTAACACAACGGAAAAGGGTCACCCAAAAACGCCCACTCGCGGACATCCGGGGGCACCCGGGCAGTCCCAAGCAACGGTCACAACGGTAGCATCAGAAACGGTAGCACAACAGACACAACAGCGTAAACAAGGTAACACAGAAAGGGCATAAACAACAGTAACTAGCCGGGCATAGCACAACAACGGGACAACCGGTAACATCACAGGGGGCATAAACAAACCCAAAAAACAACGGTAAACAACAGCGGTAACAGCAGTAACCAATAAACAACAACGGAACATCAACAACAGAAACATCAGAAAAGTACATCAACAGCCCCCGAAACATAAACAACGGTAACAAAGCCCCATGTGTTCGGACGGTCATTTAACAATGATGGTGCTTGAATTTAGGAGGCGGTTGTGAAGGGTGGGAAGTAGAGTAAAAGGGTGGGAAGTCCTTTGGGAAAAAGGTTGGGAGCCCATTTGGGGTGGGAGACCATAAATTCCTTGAAAATTAGGTTATTATACAAGTTTGGGAAGTCCTTGTAAAGGGGGGAGTGCCTTGACAAGGTGGAAGTATGAGTAAAAGGGTGGGAGACCTTGGAAAAGGATGGAAAATTTGTTTGGTTTTGGTGGGGGATCCTTGTAAAGTTATCCTTACAAGGGTGGGAAAGTTTGGGGTAAAAAAGATTGGGAGTTTTTTAAAGGGGGGGGAAAAGTCTTGGGTTTGTCAGGGGGGAGTCCTTAGTAGGGTGGGAATCCTTGGTCCCGGGGTGGAATTTTAACAGGGGGGAATTGGGAAAAAGGGGGGGGCTGAAAAGGTAAACAAAGACAAAACCCCTTGTCAGGTGGGCCTTGGTCGGGGTGGGAGTCCCTTAGTACAGGGGGGAAAGCCCCTTGTAAAGGGGGAAGGGTTGTACAAGGGGGGAAAGTGCAGTAAAAGGTGGGAGTGCCTTTAAATGGAATTATACAAGGGATTTTAGTCAAGGTGGGAATTTAAATCAAGGTGGGAAAATCCTTATAAAAGAGGGGAAAGTACCTTAGTACAAGGTGGGAATGTCAGGGTGGAGTGCTTGGGTCGGGGGGAAGTGTTGTCAGGGTGGGGTGTAGTACAGTTGGGGGTTTGGCAGGGGGGGTCCTTGTACAGGGTTTTGGGAAAGTGCCTTGTAATGGGATACCTTAGTAAAGGGGGGAGTCCTTAGTACGGTGGGAATGTAGTACAGGGGGGGAAGTCCCTTGGTACCAAGGTGGGAATCCCTTTGGGTGGGAGGTTTGGTAAAAGTTGGGAAAGTCCAGTCAGGGTGGGTTTTTGTCAAGATTGGGGGAGTACCTTGGTAAAAGGGGTGGGAGTAGGTAAAGTTGGGAAGGGGGGGGCCTTGTACAAGATTGGAGTACCTTAGTAAAAGATTGGGGTTTAGTCAAGGGGGAAAGGGTATTTAAAGGGGGGAGTACCTTGTACAGGAGGGGGAGTCCTTAGTACAGGGGGGGAAGAAATGGTCAAGGTGGGAGTATTGAGTAAAAGTTGGGAGTCCTTGTACAAGGGGGAAGTCCTTATCAGGTGGGAGATTAGTAAAGGTGGGACCTTTAAAATTTTGTAAAAGGGGGGAAAGTACCCCAGTCCCAAGTTGGGAAGTGCCAAAATTTTAAGGGGGGGAAGTTAGTCAATTGGGGGTCCAGTGGGGGGAATGGTGGGAGTCCTTGTGGTTTAAGGTGGGGGGATACCGTGCTGGGAGTACTTAAAAGGGTGGGAAAGTCCTTTTAAAAGGGTGGGAAAGTCCTAAAGTACAAGTTTGGGAATACCTTAGTACAAGTTGGGATTGGGTACGGGGGGATTTAAAACAGTACAAGGGGGGAAGTATTGGACAAGGTGGGAAGTCCCTTAGTACAAGGTTTTGGAGTACCTTGCAAGGTGGGAGTACTTGTACAGGTGGGAGTACCTAGTAAAGGGGGAGTACCTTAGTACAAGGTGGGAAGTACCTTAGTACAAGGTGGGAAGTACCTTAGTACAAGGTGGGAAAGCCTCGTACTGGAAGTACCCCCCGGGCCATTGGCTGTACAGGGAAAATTCATTGTATAACAGGGGTGTATATCTCGATAATTAGGGGGATACCCCTTTATTAACTAAATGTATATCTCAAGTATTTACATTAGAATGTATATTCATATACATCAGGGTTTCCTTCACTTTTACTATTTAAACGCGGGAATGAAAGGTTAGAGGAATCCCAATACCCCCACATTACCAACCCAATAAACATTTTTTGCTATCACCCATTTTCCTGCGTTCCCCTCAATTGGGGATTATTTGCAGGTCCAATCTGCAACATTTCCTTCAACGGCCCCCGGTCAGGGCTACAACCTCCTCTAGCACTAACTGTAGTGCCAACACCATCAACTAGACTGTGGCACTGTTAACTTCCTCTAGCACTAACTGTAGTGCCAACACCATCAACTAGACTGTGGCACTGTTAACTTCCTCTAGCACTAACTGTAGTGTCATCACCATCAACCAGACTGTGGCACTGTTAACTTCCTCTAACAGTAACTACGGTGCCAACACCATCAACCAGACTATGGCACTGTTAACCTCCTCTAGCACTAACTACAGTGCCATCACCATCAACCAGACTGTGGCACTGTTAACCTCTTCTAACAGTAACTACGGTGCCAACACCATCAACCAGACTGTGGCACTGTTAACCTCCTCTAACAGTAACTCCAGTGCCACCATCAACCAGACTGTGGCACTGTTAACCTCCTCTAACACTAACTATAGTGCCAACACCATCAACCAGACTGTGGCACGGTTAACCTCCTCTAACAGTAACTACGGTGCCAACACCATCAGCCAGACTGTGGCACTGTTAACCTCGTCTGACAGTGACCATAGTGCCATCACCATCAACCAGGCTGTGGCACTTAGCCTCATCTAACAGTGACCACAGTGCCATCAACAACCAGACTGTGGCACTGTTAACCTTGTCTGAGAGTGACCACAGTGCCATCACCATCAACCAGACTGTGGCACTGTTAACCTCTAACAGTGACAACAGTGCCACAACCATCAACCAGACTGTGACACTGTTAACCTCCTCTAACAGTGACCTCAGTGCCATCATCAACCAGACTGTGGCACTGTTAACCTCCTCTAACAGTGACCTCAGTGCCATCATCAACCAGACTGTGGCACTGTTAACCTCCTCTAACAGTGACCTCAGTGCCATCATCAACCAGACTGTGGCGCTGTTAACCAACCAGACTGTTAACCTCCTCTAGCACTAACTATAGTGCCAACACCATCAACCAGACTGTGGCACTGTTAACCTCCTCTAACAGTAACCACAGTGCCATCGTCAACCAGACTGTGGCACTGTTAACCTCCTCTAACAGTAACCACAGTGCCATCATCAACCAGACTGTGGCACTGTTAACCTCCTCTAGCACTATCTATAGTGCCAACATCATCAACCAGACTGTGACACTGTTAACCTCCTCTAACAGTAACCACAGTGCCATCATCAACCAGACTGTGGCACTGTTAACCTCCTCTAGCACTAACTATAGTGCCAACACCATCAACCAGACTGTGGCACTGTTAACCTCTAACAGTAACCACAGTGCCATCATCAACCAGACTGTGGCACTGTTAACCTCCTCTAACAGTAACCACAGTGCCATCATCAACCAGACTGTGGCACTGTTAACCTCCTCTAACAGTAACCACAGTGCCATCATCAACCAGGCTGTGGCACTGTTAACCTCCTCTAACAGTAACCACAACGCCATCATCAACCAGACTGTGGCACTGTTAACCTCCTCTAACAGTAACCACAGTGCCATCATCAACCAGACTGTGGCACTGTTAACCTCCTCTAACAGTAACCACAGCGCCATCATCAACCAGACTGTGGCACTGTTAACCTCCTCTAACAGTAACCACAGTGCCATCATCAACCAGACTGTGGCACTGTTAACCTCCTCTAACAGTAACCACAGTGCCATCATCAACCAGACTGTGGCACTGTTAACCTCCTCTAACAGTAACCACAACGCCATCATCAACCAGACTGTGGCACTGTTAACCTCCTCTAACAGTAACCACAGTGCCATCATCAACCAGACTGTGGCACTGTTAACCTCCTCTAACAGTAACCACAGCGCCATCATCAACCAGACTGTGGCACTGTTAACCTCCTCTAACAGTAACCACAGCGCCATCATCAACCAGACTGTGGCACTGTTAACCTCCTATAACAGTAACCACAGTGCCATCATCAACCAGACTGTGGCACTGTTAACCTCCTCTAACAGTAACCACAGCGCCATCATCAACCAGACTGTGGCACTGTTAACCTCCTCTAACAGTAACCACAGTGCCATCATCAACCAGACTGTGGCACTGTTAACCTCCTATAACAGTAACCACAGTGCCATCATCAACCAGACTGTGGCACTGTTAACCTCCTCTAACAGTAACCACAGCGCCATCATCAACCAGACTGTGGCACTGTTAACCTCCTCTAACACTAACCACAGTGCCATCATCAACCAGACTGTGGCACTGTTAACCTCCTATAACAGTAACCACAGTGCCATCATCAACCAGACTGTGGCACTGTTAACCTCCTCTAACAGTAACCACAGCGCCATCATCAACCAGACTGTGGCACTGTTAACCTCCTCTAACAGTAACCACAGTGCCATCATCAACCAGACTGTGGCACTGTTAACCTCCTCTAACAGTAACCACAGCGCCATCACCGTCAAAATCTTGAACTGATAAAAGTCAATAACTAGCCAAATATCTTCTCAACACACACACCTAGGTGTCACATGTGTCTAATTCATCAATGATGCTCACATGTGTCGTTACGAACACACAGGTGTTCACTGTCTTCACACCTCTATGAGCAAGTTTACAAAGGTGCCAGAGTGGCACTGGTCTAATGAACCAAAAACTTAACCTACCGGAATTTCGCTGTGAACAATTAGGCATTACAATATATCCTTCCCAAAATTAGGTCAACCAGGCTGTTAGTACAGTAAATCCATTTCCATAGATGTGGTTTCAGCGTCTGTGCAGACATATATCGTATATTCCGGCATATAAGACGCACATTT
This sequence comes from Cherax quadricarinatus, assembly GCF_038502225.1. NCBI lineage: Eukaryota > Metazoa > Arthropoda > Malacostraca > Decapoda > Parastacidae > Cherax > Cherax quadricarinatus. The sequence goes on along the minus strand of NC_091389.1, from coordinate 10,059,529 downwards.
ATAATCATGTAAGACGATATATCCAGACAGTTGTAATATAACGTTAGTAAACAACTGCTATAATGTAACACAGAGACATCCCTTAACCCTGACCTTTAGCATATAAGACGCAGTATGATTTTCCGGTATATAAGGCGCACCCTTTTGCAGGAGTAAAAGGGTGCGCCTTATATGCCGGAAAATACAATATACTCCCACTCAAAAAACATAATTTTTTTTTTTTGTATTTATAAATAAGCTCTGCAATACCCCCTTCCCAAGAAATGGTTCAACCTGACTGTTAGTTCTGTAAATCAGTATTTACATAAATCTGTCTTATTTACAAAAATCTGTCTATGTATTTAAATAGATGCATTTGTACGGTCACTCAAAATTTTGATCGACACCATGCCCAGCCCTTCTAGGGTAGGGTAGGTGCCTGAGCCCGAGCCTTTAGCTCATAAGACTGTCATTCCCATTAGTCCCCTTGGGGCGGGGATGGCAGACCAGAGAGGCCTAGCTTGTGGCTAGGCCTGGGGACAGTTGGTCCCAGAAGCTAGGCCTGGGGACAGTTGGTCCCAAAGATGAGGAGGTACTTGTGCCTCCTCCCATGGGAGACTTAGGTCTCAGACACTCCCTAAAGAGGGAGCCAAGGCCGGGCCACCACTTGGAAAAGGCCCGGGCCGGGAGAATACCGGCGAATCTTTAATAATAATAATAATAACACTCAAAATTGACCTTTAAATGTCCTTTTGTTTACGTAATGGGACTAGATTCAATGGACTTTAGAAATAATGGGGTGAAAATCTAATGGGTAATTTGTAAATCGTATTTACAGTGTTAGATAATACTACAAGGTGTTTCAAATTAATGGATCCGATTTTGAAGCAGTTTGCCTTGAAATTAGGTCAATATATTTGAAACACCCCGTATAGGGAGGTCACATTATCATATTAGTCCGTTAAATCGAGGTTTACCTTTGTAAAACTTAAGTTGCAACTTACCTCAGCTGTTGCAACGATGAATGCAACAATGGAAGCAACTTGTCTCCACTTTTTCTTCCATTTATTCTCCATTATCTTCCAGCCAAACAAAATTTGCAACCCGTTTTCTTTGACTCGAAATCTTTTTTCAGGGGAAACTACTCAAGATTTCCTTTCGTCAGAAATCCATCCATTTAACAGTTCCAGGAGTCCAGGAGATGGGTTGTGGTGCGGGTCACGTGGTTGATATACAAGTTGACTTTGAGTTGAAGTGTCCGAACTCTTGTTTATAATGTTAATGGCGTTTTTCGGGGAAGAATATTGATTTCAGAGAGTAGTTTTTTGTCAGAATTCCAGGGCGTAGAAATTGCACTCGCTTTGTACTTTAAAATTAACTGTTTCTTCTGGCAGTCTTTTATTATATAAAATTATTAAATGTACATAAACTGCAAATATAATTTATATTATAATGGTGAGTGAGTATAAGTTATAGATTTATTCAAAAAAATATATAATATAATGCTACCTATGTTTATATTTTTTACAGAAAGATAAAATATAAAATAACTGAAATAGAGTAAGAGCCTGAGCTTGCTGCCATCTGCAGCTCATAAGACTGCCATCCCCACGAGCCCCTTTGTGGGGCGGGGCAGATGGCAGACGGCAGACCAGAGGTCTAGCTTCTTCCTACGAGCCCCGTGAGGGCGGGGACTGTGGCTAGGCCTGGGGACAGTTGGTCCTAAAGATGAGGGGGTACTTGTACCTCCTCCCATGGGAGACTTAGGTCTCGAGACACTCCCCAGATAGGGAGCCAAGGCCGGGTCACCACTACTTGGAAAAGACCCGGGCCGGGAGAATACCGGCGAATAAAAAAAAAAACAAAAATAAGCCAGTCATCGACACCATGCCCAGCCCTTCTAGGGTAGGGTAGGTGCCTGAGCCCGAGCCTTTAGCTCATAAGACTGTCATTCCCATTAGCCCCCTTGGGGCGGGGATGGCAGACCAGAGAGGTCTAGCTTGTGGCTAGGCCTGGGGACAGTTGGTCCCAGAAGCTAGGCCTGGGGACAGTTGGTCCCAGAAGCTAGGCCTGGGGAAAGTTGGTCCCAGAAGCTAGGCCTGGGGACAGTTGGTCCCAGAAGCTAGGCCTGGGGACAGTTGGTCCCAGAAGCTAGGCCTGGGGACAGTTGGTCCCAGAAGCTAGGCCTGGGGAAAGTTGGTCCCAAAAGCTAGGCCTGGGGACAGTTGGTCCCAGAAGCTAGGCCTGGGGACAGTTGGTCCCAGAAGCTAGGCCTGGGGACAGTTGGTCCCAGAAGCTAGGCCTGGGAACAGTTGGTCCCAGAAGCTAGGCCTGGGGACAGTTGGTCCCAGAAGCTAGGCCTGGGGACAGTTGGTCCCAGAAGCTAGGCCTGGGGACAGTTGGTCCCAGAAGCTAGGCCTGGGGACAGTTGGTCCCAGAAGCTAGGCCTGGGGAAAGTTGGTCCCAGAAGCTAGGCCTGGGGACAGTTGGTCCCAGAAGCTAGGCCTGGGGACAGTTGGTCCCAGAAGCTAGGCCTGGGGAAAGTTGGTCCCAGAAGCTAGGCCTGGGGACAGTTGGTCCCAGAAGCTAGGCCTGGGGACAGTTGGTCCCAGAAGCTAGGCCTGGGGACAGTTGGTCCCAGAAGCTAGGCCTGGGGACAGTTGGTCCCAGAAGCTAGGCCTGGGGACAGTTGGTCCCAGAAGCTAGGCCTGGGGAAAGTTGGTCCCAGAAGCTAGGCCTGGGGACAGTTGGTCCCAGAAGCTAGGCCTGGGGACAGTTGGTCCCAGAAGCTAGGCCTGGGGACAGTTGGTCCCAGAAGCTAGGCCTGGGGACAGTTGGTCCCAGAAGCTAGGCCTGGGGAAAGTTGGTCCCAGAAGCTAGGCCTGGGGACAGTTGGTCCCAGAAGCTAGGCCTGGGGACAGTTGGTCCCAAAGATGAGGAGGTACTTGTGCCTCCTCCCATGGGAGACTTAGGTCTCAGACACTCCCTAAAGAGGGAGCCAAGGCCGGGCCACCACTTGGAAAAGGCCCGGGCCGGGAGAATACCGGCGAATCTTTATTAATAATAAGCCAGTAGAAGGCCTCCTCCAAAGTCCTGTTTCCTGACAAACCTAACGTACCTTACGAAAATACTAATAAATAAAACATCACACTTAAACTTACTTTTAAAATAGGCCTGAAGACAGGCCTACAAATCCCATTCCAAAAAAAACTATCCATATTGCCTTATTTCATTATTATTAATATATACTATTAAAAAATCTCACAATATAATACAAAAATAATTTTTTCGTAATATATCACAAGACCCCCTTAAAAATATTCGTTATCTTCGCTATAACAAATTTCGTTGTAATAGCTAGAGGTCGTTATGCATATTTTTGAGTCAATATAGTTTTAAACACTGAGGAAATTAGTGGTTGGGTACTCACCTAATTGTGGTTGCAGGGGTCGAGACTCAGCTCCTGGCCCCGCCTCTTTACTGATCGCTACTAGGTCCTCTCTCTCTCCGTGCTCCATGAGCTTTATCATATCTAGTCTTAAAGCTATGTATGGTTCCTGCCTCCACTACCTCACTGTCCAGACTATATGTACTCACCTAATTGTACTCACCTAATTGTGGTTGCAGGGGTCGAGACTCAGCTCCTGGCCCCGCCTCTTTACTGATCGCTACTAGGTCCTCTCTCTCTCTGTGCTCCATGAGCTTTATCATATCTAGTCTTAAAGCTATGTATGGTTCCTGCCTCCACTACCTCACTGTCCAGACTATATGTACTCACCTAATTGTACTCACCTAATTGTGGTTGCAGGGGTCGAGACTCAGCTCCTGGCCCCGCCTCTTTACTGATCGCTACTAGGTCCTCTCTCTCTCTGTGCTCCATGAGCTTTATCATATCTAGTCTTAAAGCTATGTATGGTTCCTGCCTCCACTACCTCACTGTCCAGACTATATGTACTCACCTAATTGTACTCACCTAATTGTGGTTCCAGGGGTCGAGACTCAGCTCCTGGCCCCGCCTCTTTACTGATCGCTACTAGGTCCTCTCTCTCTCCGTGCTCCATGAGCTTTATCATATCTAGTCTTAAAGCTATGTATGGTTCCTGCCTCCACTACCTCACTGTCCAGACTATGTGTACTCACCTAATTGTACTCACCTAATTGTGGTTGCAGGGGTCGAGACTCAGCTCCTGGCCCCGCCTCTTCACTGATTGTTTCTAGGTCCTCTCTCTCTCTGCTTCCTGAGCTTTGTCATACCTCTTCTTAAAACTATGTATGGTTCCTGCCTCCACTACTTCACTTGCTAGGCTATTCCACTTGCTGACAACTCTATGACTGAAGAAATACTTCCTAACGTCCCTGTGACTCGTCTGAGTCTTCAGCTTCCAGTTGTGACCCCTTGTCCCTGTGTCCCCTCTGTGTGTGTGTGTGTGTGTGTGTGTGTGTGTGTGTGTGTGTGTGTGTGTGTGTGTGTGTGTAGCATCTCATACAAGCAGGCAAAATCATCGTTCACACACGACACTCTTGACATTATTCACCCAGGGATCAGTCCCAGAGATTTCAAGGCTACCGCAAGTAGGTATCCCAAGGCGGTCTCCGAGGCGCTTGCTTACCTACCTCCACCACCTTATTCCATCAATATTACCCATAATACCTATTTTACTAATCTTATACCTACACTGCGTCAGTGTACACAAAATTCTTGATAACACGTAGTGGAAATACGATTGCAAATCGACGTATTTCACTTCGAAATACGATTGCAAATCGACGTGTTTTACCTCGAAATACGATTGCAAATCGACGTGTTTTACCTCGAAATACGATTGCAAATCGACGTGTTTTACCTCGAAATACGATTGCAAATCGACGTGTTTCACCTCGAAATACGATTGCAAATCGACGTGTTTCACCTCGAAATACGATTGCAAATCGACGTGTTTCACC
>NC_091389.1:9877106-10049606 GCF_038502225.1 Cherax quadricarinatus | reverse complement strand
GTGAACCAAGGACTGGTTCTGGCTTCTCCACACCTTTGTTTGAACCAAGGACTGGTTCTGGGTTCTCTACACCTTTGTGTGAACCAAGGACTGGTTCTGGCTTCTCTACACCTTTGTGTGAACGAAGGACTGGTTCTGGCTTCTCCATACCTTTGTGTGAACCAAGGACTGGTTCTGGCTTCTCCACACCTTTGTGTGAACCAAGGACTGGTTCTGGCTTCTCTACACCTTTCTGTGAACCAAGGACTGGTTCTGGCTTCTCCGCACCTTTGTGTGAACCAAGGACTGGTTCTGGGTGAACCAAGGACTGGTTCTGGCTTCTCTACACCTTTGTGTGAACCAAGGACTGGTTCTCGCTTCTCTACACCTTTGTGTGAACCAAGGACTGGTTCTGGCTTCTCCGCACCTTTGTGTGAACCAAGGACTGGTTCTGGCTTCTCCACACCTTTGTGTGAACCAAGGACTGGTTCTCGCTTCTCTACACCTTTGTGTGAACCAAGGACTGGTTCTGGCTTCTCCGCACCTTTGTGTGAACCAAGGACTGGTTCTGGCTTCTCCGCACCTTTGTGTGAACCAAGGACTGGTTCTGGCTTCTCCGCACCTTTGTGTGAACCAAGGACTGGTTCTGGCTTCTCTACACCTTTGTGTGAACCAAGGACTGGTTCTCGCTTCTCTACACCTTTGTGTGAACCAAGGACTGGTTCTGGCTTCTCTACACCTTTGTGTGAACGAAGGACTGGTTCTGGCTTCTCCACACCTTTGTGTGAACCAAGGACTGGTTCTGGCTTCTCCACACCTTTGTGTGAACCAAGGACTGGTTCTGGCTTCTCCACACCTTTGTGTGAACCAAGGACTGGTTCTGGCTTCTCCACACCTTTGTGTGAACCAAGGACTGGTTCTAGTCTTACCATTGCTTGTGTTGACCTTGGTTATGAACCTCTCCTCTGTCTTCTTGCATTCTGTGGTCACATATTCCATCATTTACTGTTGTTCCCACCAGTTCTCTTTACCACTGTACCTTATGTAGGAATATCTTCATGTCTGTGTAGTTCCCTCTCTTGTAGTTTACCTTCTGCCATCCTACTGTTCCTGCTACACTCTACAGTGTCTGTGTAGTTCCCTCTCTTGTAGTTTACCTTCTGCCATCCTACTGTTCCTGCTACACTCTACAGTGTCTGTGTAGTTCCCTCTCTTGTAGTTTACCTTGTGTCATCCTACTGTTCCTGCTACACTCTACAGTGTCTGTGTAGTTCCCTCTCTTGTAGTTTACCTTCTGTCATCCTACTGTTCCTGCTACACTCTACAGTGTCTGTGTAGTTCCCTCTCTTGTAGTTTACCTTCTGCCATCCTACTGTTCCTGCTACACTCTACAGTGTCTGTGTAGTTCCCTCTCTTGTAGTGTGTGTGTGTGTGTGTGTGTGTGTGTGTGTGTGTGTGTGTGTGTGTGTGTGTGTGTGTGTGTGTGTGTGTGTGTGTGTGTGTGTGTGTGTGTGTGTTTGTGTGTGTGTTTGTGTTGTGTGTGTGTGTGTTGTGTGTGTGTGTGTGTGTGTGTGTGTGTGTGTGTGTGTGTGTGTGTGTGTGTGTGTGTGTGTGTGTGTGTGTGTGTGTGTGTGTGTGTGTGTGTGTGTGTGTGCGTGTGTGTGTGTGTGTGTGTGTGTGTGTGTGTGTGTGTGTGTGTGTGTGTGTGTGCGTCTGTACTCACCTAGTTGTGGTTACAGGGGTAGAGTCACAGCTCCTGGCCCCACCTCTTCACTGGTCACTACTAGGTCCACTCTCTCCCTTCTCCATGAGCTTTATCATACCTCTTCTTAAAGCTATGTATGGATCCTGCCTCCACTACATCACTCTCCAGATTGTTCCACTTCCTGACAACTCTGTGACTGAAGAAATACTTCCTAACATCCCTGTGGCTCATCTGAGTCTTCAACTTCCAATTGTGACCCCTTGTTGCTGTGTCACATCTCTGGAACATCTTGTCTCTGTCCACCTTGTCTATTCCACGCAGTATTTTATATGTCGTTATCATGTCTCCCATATCCCTCCTGTCCTCCAGTGTCGTCAGGCAGATTTCCCTCAACCTTACCTCGTAGGACATTCCCCTTAGCTCTGGAACTAACCTTGTCGCAAACCTTTGCACTTTCTCTAGTTTCTTGGCGTGCTTTATCAAGTGCGGGTTCCAAACAGGTGCTGCATACTCCAGTATGGGCCTGACATACACGGTGTACAGTGTCTTGAACGATTCCATACTAAGGTATCGGAACGCTGTTCTCGGGTTTGCCAGGCGCCCATATGCTGCAGCAGTTATCTGATTGATGTGTGCCTCAGGAGACATGCTCGGTGTTATACTCACCCCAAGATCTTTCTCCTTGAGTGAGGTTTGCAGTCTTTGGCCACCTAGCCTATACTCTGTCTGTGGTCTTCTGTGCCCTTCCCCTATCTTCATGACTTTGCATTTGGCAGGATTAAATTCGAGAAGCCATTTGCTGGACCAGGTGTCCAGTCTGTCCAGGTCTCTTTGAAGTCCTGCCTGGTCCTCATCAGATTTAATTCTCCTCATTAACTTCACATCATCTGCAAACAGGGACACTTCTGAGTCTAACCCTTCCATCATGTCGTTCACATATACCAAAAATAGCACTGGTCCTAGGACCGACCCCTGTGGGACCCCGCTCGTCACAGGTGCCCACTGTGATACATCATTACGTACCATGACTCGTTGTTGCCTCCCTGTCAGGTATTCTCTGATCCATTGCAGTGCCCTTCCTGTTATATGCGCCTGATGCTCTAGCTTCTGCACTAATCTCTTGTGAGGAACTGTGTCAAAGGCCTTCGTGTGTGTGTGTGTGTGTGTGTGTGTGTGTGTGTGTGTGTGTGTGTGTGTGTGTGTGTGTGTGTGTGTGTGTGTGTGTGTGTATGTGTGTATGTGTGTGTGTGTGTGTGTGTATGTATGTGTGTATGTATGCATAGTCACCTACATTTGGTTACAGCTCCTGGCCCCGCCTCTTAACTGGTCACTACTAGATCCACTCCTTTCTCCAAAAGCCTTCTCATACCTCTTCTTAAAGCTATGTAAGCATCATATATACTCACCTATTTGTGGTTGCAGGGGTCGATTCATAGCTCCCGTGTATGTATACACCAACTTAACCTCCCACACACACAATATACACCCAGATATACACAGTATACATATCACCTAACATCACCACACACACACACAGTCACAATTTACGACAATATAACCCGTAAATACCCGAATATTTATCAAATATTCTTCTCCACATATACATTATTTTCCGTTAAATATATTTTATTGTCCAGGGGAACAATAAAAGATTATTCAGAATAAATCTTGTGATTTTAACTTAAATAGCAACACTCTTCTTGCCGAATAAATCAAGCAAAAATTTATGTATGCCATAATTTCCCCAAAAAACCATTCTGAACCTAACCCCAAAAAAATATATATTACCTTTATTGATTACTAAAATATTATAAACTTACCTAAAATAGATTTACACGGATTAAACTAAATTACGCGTGTTATAATAAGGTCAGGTAAGTTTCCTAAGGTGCTTTTGGTACAAAATTAATAATAATATAGACGAGTTCTTAATAAATAACCAGTTTTACCTATTCGGCACGACATACATACATATATATATATATATACATATATATATATATATATATATATATATATATATATATATATATATATATATATATATATATATATATATATATATATATATATATATATATATATTGTTTCTGTTCCTTGAACAAAGACATAATATTTTAGGGGGATTTAGGTCAGGTCAAGTGACCTTTAGAGTCGTACCATCTTCTCTGTGACCTTCAGGAAGGTCATAAATTTTGATTTCTCGTCTTTTGTGGCCAGAATTTGCCTTTTGTCAGGCGGGAAGCTCTCTTCTGGAGCTCTATGTGTGTGTGTGTGTTCAGCTCTCTTTAGAGCTCTGTATGCTGTCACTCCTCTTATAAAGATCCTTGATATAGAGTCAGCTGTCTTATGAAGCTTTATATGGCGTCACGAGAGAGCTTTATAAGAGAGCTGACTCTATCAAGAGCTTTATAAGGAAGCTGACTCTATCTAGAGCTTTATAACAAAGCTGACTCTATCTAGAGCTTTATAAGAGAGCTGACTCTATCTAGAGCTTTATAAGAGAGCTGACTCTATCAAGAGCTTTATAAGAGAGCTGACTATCAAGAGCTTTATAAGAAAGCTGACTCTATCTAGAGCTTTATAAGAAAGCTGACTCTATCTAGAGCTTTATAAGAGAGCTGACTCTATCTAGAGCTTTATAAGAGAGCTGACTCTATCTAGAGCTTTATAAGAAAGCTGACTCTATCTAGAGCTTTATAAGAGAGCTGACTCTATCTAGAGCTTTATAAGAGAACTGACTGTATCTAGAGCTTTATAAGAGAGCTGACTCTGTCTAGAGCTTTATAAGAGAGCTGACTCTGTCTAGAGCTTTATAAGAAAACTGACTCTATCTAGAGCTTTATAAGAAAGCTGACTGTATATAGAGCTTCATAAGAAAGCTGACTCTAGAGCTTTATAAGAGAGCTTTACCGCTCTTCAAGGCAGGGATTCTCAGAGTCATCTAATGAAGCAACGTTACCACGGGCACATAGAGCTTTGATCTAATACGCAGCTTCGAGTCTGGAGGATATGATAACGGGGCGGGAAGCGCAGCAGTTGAAGGTGCAGCCATATGTGGGCGGGGACTCACCCCCCCCTCTCCTCTCACATCAATAGTAAGGGACTGATCACCTTGTATCTACTGCCTAAAGTGTTGCATTCACCTAGACATTATTATTATTATTATTATTATTATTATTATTATTATTGGTTCGTTATCCTCTGGATATTTATTTCACGGTTTTAAGTGGAAGCCGGTTACTGTACTCAGGTTAAGTGTGTATTCACCTATATGTGTTTGCAGGGGTTGATTCACAGCTCCTGGCACCGCTCTGCTGGGTGCTTGGCGAGGCTATCTATCCCATCTACTCTGGGAAATTCTTGTTCTTGTTACTGTTGTAAAGGAAAATCCAATTTTTTTCCATTTATCTCCCCTGTCCAGCTTTGGGGAATTTTGTGACCTTTTTGCTGGGTTGAGAAATTTGGGATCTCCATCTGGATTATTATAATATTAATAATATTAATGTTTATTACTACCAGTACGTGATATAACTTATACAGACCATTGAAATAAATATTGATGATAACTAACTAAATATTGATGATAATTAAATATTGATGATAACTAACTAAATATTGATGATAATAACTAAATATTGATGATAATAACTAAATATTGATGATAATAACTAAATATTGATGATAACTAACTAAATATTGATGATAATAACTAAATATTGATGATAACTAACTAAATATTGATGATACCTAACTAAATATTGATGATAACTAACTAAATATTGATGATACCTAACTAAATATTGATGATAATAACTAAATATTGATGATAACTAACTAAATATTGATGATACCTAACTAAATATTGATGATAACTAACTAAATATTGATGATAACTAACTAAATATTGATGATAACTAACTAAATATTGATGATAACTAAATATTGATGATAATAACTAAATATTGATGATAATAACTAAATATTGATGATAACTAAATATTGATGATAACTAACTAAATATTGATGATAACTAACTAAATATTGATGATACCTAACTAAATATTGATGATAACTAACTAAATATTGATGATAATAACTAAATATTGATGATAACTAACTAAATATTGATGATAACTAACTAAATATTGATGATACCTAACTAAATATTGATGATAACTAACTAAATATTGATGATAACTAACTAAATATTGATGATACCTTACTAAATATTGATGATAATAACTAAATATTGATGATAACTAACTAAATATTGATGATACCTAACTAAATATTGATGATAATAACTAAATATTGATGATAATAACTAAATATTGATGATAACTAACTAAATATTGATGATAACTAACTAAATATTGATGATAATAACTAAATATTGATGATAACTAACTAAATATTGATGATAACTAAATATTGATGATAACTAAATATTGATGATAACTAACTAAATATTGATGATACCTAACTAAATATTGATGATAACTAACTAAATATTGATGATAACTAACTAAATATTGATGATACCTAACTAAATATTGATGATAACTAACTAAATATTGATGATACCTAACTAAATATTGATGATAACTAAATATTGATGATAACTAACTAAATATTGATGATAACTAACTAAATATTGATGATAATAACTAAATATTGATGATAACTAACTAAATATTGACAATAACTAACTAAATATTGATGATAACTAAATATTGATGATAACTAAATATTGATGATAACTAACTAAATATTGATGATACCTAACTAAATATTGATGATAACTAACTAAATATTGATGATAACTAACTAAATATTGATGATACCTAACTAAATATTGATGATAACTAACTAAATATTGATGATACCTAACTAAATATTGATGATAACTAAATATTGATGATAACTAACTAAATATTGATGATACCTAACTAAATATTGATGATAACTAACTAAATATTGATGATAACTAAATATTGATGATAACTAACTAAATATTGATGATACCTAACTAAATATTGATGATAACTAACTAAATATTGATGATAACTAAATATTGATGATAACTAAATATTGATGATAACTAACTAAATATTGATGATACCTAACTAAATATTGATGATAACTAACTAAATATTGATGATAACTAACTAAATATTGATGATACCTAACTAAATATTGATGATAACTAAATATTGATGATAACTAAATATTGATGATAACTAACTAAATATTGATGATTACTAACTAAATATTGATGATAACTAACTAAATATTGATGATTACTAACTAAATATTGATGATTACTAACTAAATATTGATGATAATAACTAAATATTGATGATAACTAACTAAATATTGATGATAACTAACTAAATATTGATGATAATAACTAAATATTGATGATAACTAACTAAATATTGATGATAACTAACTAAATATTGATGATAACTAACTAAATATTGATGATAACTAACTAAATATTGATGATAACTAACTAAATATTGATGATACCTAACTAAATATTGATGATAACTAACTAAATATTGATGATACCTAACTAAATATTGATGATAACTAACTAAATATTGATGATAACTAAATATTGATGATAACTAAATATTGATGATAACTAACTAAATATTGATGATACCTAACTAAATATTGATAATAACTAACTAAATATTGATGATAACTAACTAAATATTGATGATACCTAACTAAATATTGATGATAATAACTAAATATTGATGATAACTAACTAAATATTGATGATACCTAACTAAATATTGATGATAATAACTAAATATTGATGATAATAACTAAATATTGATGATAACTAACTAAATATTGATGATAACTAACTAAATATTGATGATAATAACTAAATATTGATGATAACTAACTAAATATTGATGATAACTAACTAAATATTGATGATAACTAAATATTGATGATAACTAAATATTGATGATAACTAACTAAATATTGATGATACCTAACTAAATATTGATGATAACTAACTAAATATTGATGATAACTAACTAAATATTGATGATACCTAACTAAATATTGATGATAACTAACTAAATATTGATGATAACTAACTAAATATTGATGATACCTAACTAAATATTGATGATAACTAACTAAATATTGATGATACCTAACTAAATATTGATGATAACTAAATATTGATGATAACTAACTAAATATTGATGATAACTAACTAAATATTGATGATAATAACTAAATATTGATGATAACTAACTAAATATTGATGATAACTAACTAAATATTGATGATAACTAAATATTGATGATAACTAAATATTGATGATAACTAACTAAATATTGATGATACCTAACTAAATATTGATGATAACTAACTAAATATTGATGATAACTAACTAAATATTGATGATACCTAACTAAATATTGATGATAACTAACTAAATATTGATGATACCTAACTAAATATTGATGATAACTAAATATTGATAATAACTAACTAAATATTGATGATACCTAACTAAATATTGATGATAACTAACTAAATATTGATGATAACTAAATATTGATGATAACTAACTAAATATTGATGATACCTAACTAAATATTGATGATAACTAACTAAATATTGATGATAACTAAATATTGATGATAACTAACTAAATATTGATGATACCTAACTAAATATTGATGATAACTAACTAAATATTGATGATAACTAACTAAATATTGATGATAATAACTAAATATTGATGATAACTAACTAAATATTGATGATAATAACTAAATATTGATGATAACTAACTAAATATTGATGATAATAACTAAATATTGATAATAACTACCTAAATATTGACAATAACTACCTAAATATTGATAATAACTAAATATTGATGATAACTAACTGAATATTGATGATAAATATTGACAATAACTACCTAAATATTGACAATAACTACCTAAATATTGATAATAACTTCCTAAATATTGACAATAACTACCTAAATATTAACAATAACTACCTAAATATTGATAATAACTACCTAAATATTAACAATAACTACCTAAATATTGACAATAACTACCTAAATATTAACAATAACTACCTAAATATTGATAATAACTACCTAAATATTAACAATAACTACCTAAATATTGACAATAACTACCTAAATATTGACAATAACTACCTAAATATTGATAATAACTACCTAAATATTGACAATAACTACCTAAATATTGACAATAACTACCTAAATATTGACAATAACTACCTAAATATTGATAATAACTTCCTAAATATTGACAATAACTACCTAAATATTGACAATAACTACCTAAATATTGACAATAACTACCTAAATATTGACAATAACTACCTAAATATTGATAATAACTCCCTAAATATTGATAATAACTACCTAAATATTGACAATAACTACCTAAATATTGACAATAACTACCTAAATATTGACAATAACTACCTAAATATTGATAACTCCCTAAATATTTATACTAACTTCCTAAATAAGGCAGGAGAGAGTGAGTCGTCACTCGCCCTTAAAAACCCCAACAACAACAAATTTCGAAGTAACTCTCATATTTTGCAAATTTTACCCTATTTATGGCGCATTTTAGGACGTCATCTTATTTCAGGGTGTATATAAGGGTGTCCTCTCACCCAAGTGTGTCCTCTCTAGGGTGTCCTCTCGCCCTAGGGTGTCCTCTCTAGGGTGTCCTCGCCCTAGGGTGTCCTCACTCAGGTGTCCTCGCCCTAGGGTGTCCTCTCGCCCTAGGGTGTCCTCTCGCCCTAGGGTGTCCTCTCACCCTAGGGTGTCCTCTCACCCTAGGGTGTCCTCTCGCCCTAGGGTGTCCTCTCACTCGGGTGCCCTCTCGCCCTAGTGTCCTCTCACCCTAGGGTATCCTCTCACTCGGGTGTCCTCTCACCCTAGTGTCCTCTCACCCTAGGGTGCCCTCTCGCCCTAGTGTCCTCTCTAGGGTGTCCTCTCACCCTAGGGTGTCCTCTCGCCCTAGGGTGTCCTCACTCGGGTGTCCTCTCTAGGGTGTCCTCTCACCCTAGGGTATCCTCTCACCCTAGGGTGTCCTCTCTAGGGTGTCCTCTCACCCTAGGGTGTCCTCTCACCCTAGTGTTCTCTCACCCTAGGGTGTCCTCTCACTCGGGTGTCCTCTCACCCTAGTGTCCTCTCACCCTAGGGTGTCCTCTCACCCTAGGGTGTCCTCTCACCCTAGTGTCCTCTCACCCTAGGGTGTCCTCTCTAGGGTGTCCTCACCCTAGGGTGTCCTTTCGCCCTAGGGTGTCCTCTCGCCCTAGGGTGTCCTCTCGCCCTAGGGTGTCCTCTCACCCTAGGGTGTCCTCTCGCCCTAGGGTGTCCTCTCGCCCTAGGGTGTCCTCTCACCCTAGGGTGTCCTCTCACCCTTGGGTGTCTTACTGTGTAGGGGGACCCTTTTTAAAGGGGGATTTAGGGGGGAGATACTAGGGGGAGTCAGGGGTTGCTAAACTAGTGAAGGAGATACTGTAGATACTAAATGGGGAATACTAATTTTTAAATTATTATTATTATACTATGGGAGATATAGTTGTGTCAGGGGTTGCTAAACTAGTGAAGAAATTTGTAATTAAATGTAATTATGTAATTTTTAAATTATTATTATTATCTTCCATGAAAATATGTTGTGTAAATTACCTTATATTGTGTAAATTATCTTATTATTTATGTGTGTATATTACCTATGTGTGTATATTGACTTCCCATATGTGTATGTTACTGGTGTGTACATATATGTATTTTACCAGGTCACGAGGCCTGGTCTGAGACTGATCCATGGGGGCGTTGACCCCCAAAACTCTCTCCAGGTATCCACGGTTTTTATATCCACGGCAGATCCTTGGAACATATCCCCCACGGGTACGGGGCTCCTACTGTCTTGTATGGGTACAGACGCTCCTTGACTTACAACGGTGTGACTTACAATATTTCTACATTACGATGGTGCGGCAGCAATTACTTTGGAGATGAACCTTAAGATAATTACCCAACATGAAGGCTGTTAGTCTGTAACTTGTATTCATTTATTGACTTGTCATTGCTGGTATTTAGTTAGTTACAGTAATTATTTGTTAATGTACTTATTCAGTGGCAGTAGTTATTTGACTCACGAAGTCGTAATGACACAACTGCCAGCAAACCATACCACAGGTGGGGTTAGAAACCGCGAACAGAGAGTCGCAAAACTCTAGACCGATGCGTTAGCCATAGTAGTTATTTGTTTACTTGTTTAGCATATCATATTCATATTGGACATACAGTACAGTGGACCCCCGGTTTACGATATTATTTCATTCCAGAAGTATGTTCAGGTGCCAGTACTGAACGAATTTGTTCACATAAGGAATATTGTGAATTAGATTAGTCTATTTCAGACCCCCAAACATACACATACTAATGCACTTACATAAATACACTTACATAATTGGTTGCATTGGGAGCTGATCATAAACCGGGGGTCCACTGTAATTTCAACTTACGATATTAACAACTTATGATATTTTCAGCTTACAATATTAACAACCTGTGATGGGGTCATGGGAAGGCAACCCCATTGCAAGTGGAGCACCATAGTCATGAATTACATTCCTATAACACCATAGAAATATTTTTATCTGTGATTTCTAACATTCCAGAGTGCAGCGAGAGAGAAGATTTAACCCAGACGGGGGGATTGTCTTCCATTTCAAGTCTTGTAGGAAGCCGTGTAGGGCCGGCAAGATCTGGAAAATATGCCTCTTGCTTGTCTCTCTCAGGATTAATAAGGTAACTGCAATAAGGGACAGGGGGAAGGAGGTAAAGGAGGTTTTTGTGAGTGAGGGGCTTGGACTTCCAGCAAGCGTGTGTGTGTGTGTGTACTCACCTATTTGTACTCACCTATTTGTGGCCCCGCCTCTTCACTGAATGCTACTAGGTCCTCTCTCTCCCTGCCTCATGAGCTTTATCATACCTCGCCTTAAAACTATGTATGGTTCCCGCCTCCACTACTTCACTTTCTAGGCTATTCCACGGCCTGACCACTCTATGACTGAAGAAATACTTTCTAACATCCCTTTGATTCATCTGAGTCTTCAACTTCCAATTGTGACCTCTTGTGTCTGTGTCCCATCTCTGGAACATCCCATCTTTGTCCACCTTGTCTATTCCGCGCAGTATTTTATATGTCGTTATCATGTCTCCCCTGACCCTCCTGTCCTCCAGTGTCGTCAGGCCGATTTCCCTCAACCTTTCTTCGTAGGACAATCCCCGTAGCTCTGGGACTAGTCTTGTTGCAAACCTTTGCACCTTCTCTAATTTCTTGACGTGCTTGACTAGGTGTGGGTTCCAAACTGGTGCTGCGTACTCCAGTATGGGCCTGACGTAAATGGTATACAGAGTCTTAAACGAATCCTTGCTGAGGTATCGGAACGCTATCCGTAGGTTTGCCAGGCACCCGTATGCTCCAGCAGTTATCTGATTGATGTGCACCTCAGGAGATATGCTCGGTGTGTGTGTGTGTGTGTGTGTGTGTGTGTGTTAGGATTGAGTGGAGGCAGCCCATCAGGGGAGGTTCCTTGATGCTGGTGAGGGGCTTTTGATCTAGGGAATTGGATCTGTGCTCCAGTTTCCTGAATTAAGCCTGAATACCTTCCACATCCCCCCACAGGCACTGTATAATCCTATGGGTTTAGCCCTTCCCCATGCTCATAATACTAACAATGAGTGGAGGCAAATGGTTTTTATGACTTGATGTGCTGTTGGAGTGCAAGTAAGGTAACATGAAGGGATCCAGGGAAACCGGTTAGTCAGACTTGAGTCCTGGAGGTGGGAAGTACAGTACCTGGACTCTGAAGGTGTGGGGATATATTACAGCCCGGTGGCCTGGTGCCCAAAGCTCCCGCTTCACACACGGAGGGCCCGGGTTCGATTCCCGGCGGGTGGAAACATTTCGACACGTTTCCTTACACCTGTTGTCCTGTTCACCTAGCAGCAAATAGGTACCTGGGTGTTAGTCGACTGGTGTGGGTCGCATCCTGGGGGACGCACTGACTTTCTTGGGTTATCCTGGGTGGCTAACCCCCCGGGTTTAAAAATCCGAACGAAATCTTATCTTATCTTATCTTAACTATAGTGTAGGTACGCCTCTGGCAAGACAGTGATGGAGTGAGTGATGATGAAAGTGTTTCTTCTTCATCGGGTCACCCTGCCTTGGTGGGAAACAGCCGATGTGTTAATAAAAACCATCAAT
This sequence comes from Cherax quadricarinatus, assembly GCF_038502225.1. NCBI lineage: Eukaryota > Metazoa > Arthropoda > Malacostraca > Decapoda > Parastacidae > Cherax > Cherax quadricarinatus. The sequence continues at coordinate 10,036,595 of NC_091389.1, read as the reverse complement.
AAAGTCACTGACTTTATTTTTATTGGGGTTTGGCAACTGATTCACACCCACCTCAGGAGACATTATTATAGGGGGAAGTGCTGAACCCGTAGGGGCCACAAAGCACCTAGGGACATGGGAAGTAATCAGGGTTGATCCAAGGAAGGGGAATATTAGGTCCAGTTCTCCACTGTAAACCAACACTGGCGTTCTTGACAAATTAAACATCACCGACCCTCACAGTGCCCTAGAGCAATAAGTTTGATCCCATGGGAAAGGAGGCCTCCACTCCCTTGGATCAAGAGACCCTCACCAGCATGCCTTCCCAAATTCCTCCACCAACCTTTGCAACTTCTCTTCAGAATCTCCCAAGAGATCCATCCGTCATTATCACAGAACAAGTGTGACAACTTTCACTCTTGTATAAGATTCATTATCTTCTAATTCACACAGGCTTAAAAACTTAATAATAATAATCATAATTAATAATAATAATGATAATATTGGCAGACGATGAACCATCCCCCCAATGAAAAGCAGGGGTGTCACTAGCACGTTAAGAGACCATACAATAAGTGTCAGGGGCCCGAGACTGTTCAACTGCCTCCCAGCACACATAAGGGGGATTACCAACAGACCCCTGGCAGTCTTCAAGCTGGCACTGGACAAGCACCTAAAGTCAGTTCCTGATCAGCCGGGCTGTGGCTCGTACGTTGGTTTGCGTGCAGCCAGCAGCAACAGCCTGGTTGATCAGGCGCTGATCCACCAGGAGGCCTGGTCACAGACCGGGCCGCAGGGGCGTTGACCCCCGAAACTCTCTCCAGGTAAACTCCAGGTAAACAATATTTGTACAGTGACGGGTGACATTTAGTTATACGTCCAGAAAGCCCATAGTTATTTAGAGTATTTTCTTGATGGGAGAGAAAGCAATACGAAGTGTTTCCTTAGATGATGTTTGAAGTCTCACCCTACATTTGAAGTCTCACCCTACATTTGAAGTCTCACCCTACATTTGAAGTCTCACCCTAAATTTGAAGTCTCACCCTAAATTTGAAGTCTCACCCTACATTTGAAGTCTCACCCTACATTTGAAGTCTCACCCTACATTTGAAGTCTCACCCTACATTTGAAGTCTCACCCTACATTTGAAGTCTCACCCTAAATTTGAAGTCTCACCCTAAATTTGAAGTCTCACCCTAAATTTGAAGTCTCACCCTAAATTTGAAGTCTCACCCTAAATTTGAAGTCTCACCCTACATTTGAAGTCTCACCCTACATTTGAAGTCTCACCCTACACTGATACGCTTATGTTTAATAATAATCAGAGAGAGACAGGTTTACTTCTGCCTTGTCGCTTCCTAATTTTTTTGAGGTAGCAAGTGTGTTGAAAAAATAAACACATCGGTTGTTTCTCACCCAGGCAGGATGACTGAAAGAAGAAAAAAACGCTTTCATCATTATTTGCTCCGTCACTGTTTTGCCAGAGGTATACCAACACTACAGTTCAAGAACCGCAACAATAACACCCCTCCTAAAGAGTGCAGGCACTGTACTTTCCACCTCCAGGACTCAAGTCCAGCTAACCAGTTTCCCTGAATGCCTTCATGTTACCTTACACTCCAACAGTACATCAAGTCATAAAAACCATTTGTCTCCACTCGCTCCTATCTAACACTCACACGTGCTTGCTGGAAGTCCAAGCCCCTCGCACACAAAACCTCCTTTACCAACCCCTATCCCTGCCTTCCTTCTGCTATAGATTTATATGCCTTCCATGTCATTGTATTTTGTTAGATCATCTCTAAATGTCTGGACCACCTCAACAAACCTTTCTCAACCCTCTAGATAATACCTTTAGAAACCCTGCACCTCCTTCTAATGGAAATATAAACACATAAGCAGTATAATGTGATCCTTTATTGCCAATAAAGGATCACATTATGTTAGGGGTGTTAATGTTGCAGTTTAAAAACTGTTGTGTAAAGCACCCTTCTGGCAAGACAGTGATGGAGTGAATGATGGTGAAAGCTTTTCTTTTTCGGGCCACCCTGCCTTGGTGGGAATCGGTCAGTGTGTTAATTAATAAATAATAATAAATTACACTGTTTATGTGTTTATATTTCCACTGTGTCGGTATTTTATACCATTTATTTCCACCTTCTAATATCCAAACTACAGACTCTCTGCATTATATTCACACCACACATTGCCCTCAGACATGACATCTCCACTGCCTCCAGCCTCCTCCACTCCACTGCCTCCAGCTTCCTCCACCCCACTGGCTCCAGCTTCCTCCACTCCACTGCCTCCTGCTTCCTCCACTCCACTGCCTCCAACCTCCTCCACTCCACTGCCTCCAACCTCCTCCACCCCACTGCCTCCAGCCTCCTCCACCCCACTGCCTCCAACCTCCTCCACCCCACTGCCTTCAACCTCCTCCACTCCACTGCCTCCAGCCTCCTCCACCCCACTGCCTCCAACCTCCTCCACTCCACTGCCTTCAACCTCCTCCACTCCACTGCCTCCAGCCTCCTCCACCCCACTGCCTCCAACCTCCTCCACTCCACTGCCTTCAACCTCCTCCACTCCACTGCCTCCAGCCTCCTCCACTCCACTGCCTCCAGCCTCCTCCACTCCACTGCCTCCAGCTTCCTCCACCCCACTGCCTCCAACCTCCTCCACTCCACTGCCTCCAACCTCCTCCACTCCACTGCCTCCAACCTCCTCCACTCCACTGCCTCCAACCTCCTCCACTCCACTGCCTCCAACCTCCTCCACTCCACTGCCTTCAGCTTCCTCCACTCCACTGCCTCCAGCCTCCTCCTCCACCACTGCCTCCAGCCTCCTCCACCACTACCTCCAGCCTCCTCCACCACTACCTCCAGCCTCCTCCACCACTACCTCCAGCCTCCTCCACCACTACCTCCAGCCTCCTCCACCACTACCTCTGGCCTCCTCTACCACTGCCTCCAGCCTTCTCCTTGTTACAACATTCACCACCCATGCTTCACACCCATATAAGAGCCTTGGTATAACTATACTCTCATACATTCCCATCTTTGCTCCCATGGATAAAGCTCTGTATCTCCACAGACTCCTCAGTGCATCACTCACCTTTTTCCCCTCATTACTTCTATGATTCACATAGTCTTTCGTAGATCCATCTGCTGATAAGCATGTTAAAAAAATGACAAAATATCGTAGATGCTCTACGTTAATGTGATATTTCTTCACTTTTGGAAATTCCCTCTCCCCCCCTTTTTTTTTTAAATAAACTTTTATGTGTGTATGATACTTTTTTCAGTATATTTGCTGTAAAGTATTTTTTTCAGTAATTTTCCTACTGTACTGGTATTTTAAAAAAGGTTATCAGAGTATTTTGTCATGTGATTTTATTTTTTTGTGTAAAATTATTAAAAAATTTTGCCATTTAAATTTTTCTTCATAGGACGTGAGAAAATTTGCAGTTAGGACATTCACCAAAGTAACAAAATACGATGAATGTTTTGGTGAAAGTCAGTCACCATTGTGACCGATTGTATTTTATGACTTTAATAAATGGACTCGGAAATTGTAAGTTTTTTCACCTGCTATGAAGTAGTATTCTTTAAGGTCTTTTAGTATTAATTTCAATACATTTTGCAGGAAGAGTTGTGCAGAGAGGAACTTGTGAAGTATGAAGGTACTTGCGTTACAGAAGCTGTCGTGGGATGTCGTCATTGAGTGGTTGCACTCGTTCCAGCTGGAAGACAAGGCTAAGGTCCTCGCAGTGTATCAGTACCTGTTGCCAGCTGCCCCACTCTTGGCAAAGTTGGCCGCTTCCTGCCAGTACTACGATAACCCTCACCTCACCCAGCTCTTTCTACCGATCCTAGTACTCAAGGGGAAAATCCACGTCACTACTTACAACATTAAACAGGTTCTGAGCTACTGGGAGGATTCCCTACATAACAGTGGTGTGTCTCATATTACTCACCTCAAGGTGGAAGATATTACCAGTCAACAGTACTTATCATTCCTGCCTTTATTGGGGCACTTAACCAACCTACAAGTGTTGGTTATTGGATCTTTTGTGGGAGATGACCTCCTAGCTGTTTTAGGAATGAACTGTCACCATCTGGTGATTTTCGATGTCCGGGAGGAGGATATGGGAAATCTTATTACTGACGTGGGGCTGGCTTTTCTGGCTCACTGCAGGAAGCTGAGGCGGGTGTACTTCTCGGAATTTGCCGACGAATACGATTGCAGTGATGAACAGTTGAGGTTCACGGGAAAGGGAGTGTCCCTGTTGCTCTTGTTACCAGAGATAGAGCACATTCAGTGTTCTGAGTATATTCTGCGGGACGCTCTGCACTTCCTCTATCAAGCCACCTACAATAAGCAGACTATTGCTGTCCAACACTTGATGCTTGATCACGAAGAGGTTACTGTCAACACTCTGCAGACACTGCCAATTCTCTGCCCTAAGTTGGAAGTGCTGGCACTGCGCTCAGACCCAGGTAACGAAACAACCATTGGAAGGTCGCTTAAACTGCTCCCGCATTTGAAAATGCTCATCATGACAGTGGGAAGCGTGTGCAGGTTTCAAGATTTGATGTTCTCTAGCTATGGACCCCAGTTGACATTCCTGTACCTTACCAGTTACCTTCTAGAGAGTCAGGACTTGATAATTCTCAGCCAATCCTGTACTCAACTCAAAACGTTCGTTTTGAAGATGCACAGCTTTGGTTTTGATATATCCAATTCCAACAGTATAGATTCTTTATTCCCAACAGTTGAAAAGTTGGAACTCATGCAAAACATTTCTGTTCGGCTCTTCAAGATTTTAAACGCTAAAATGAAAAATTTGCAAGAGGTTCACTGCATGTGGGCTACAATATACAACTTGAATGAAGCCTTGGAGGTGGTAATTGAAGGTGGTGGCTGGAGAAACGTACAATTACTTGTGCTTCCAGTGTCTTGTGAAATCAAACTCCAGACTGCACAGATGGTCGCCACTGCTCTTCCGAACCTCAAAAGTTTGGCCGTCAGTGTGCACCAGCCCGATGAACGCAAATTCTGGAACTTTGTCGAAAAGAATTTTCCCAACCTGGAACGCATCAACCTCTATCCCGTATTGCCGCCCAGCTCAACTGGAATATTCTCACAGGATCCCTGGAACTCATCTTGGGTTGATAATATCGGCAAGAGGAGCTGAAGGCGTTCTTGTATGTTCAGATTCAAAACTCATTTTATACATAATATACAATGTGTGATTTACATATTATAAAGTATTGCTAAGCACAAAGAACTCCATGGGGAATTTGGAACAGAATTCTTCCTTTGTAAGCCATGCGTGTTGTAAGAGGCGACTAAAATGGCAGGAGCAATGGGCTAGAAATCCCTTCTCCTGTATACATTACTAAATTTAAAGAGAGAAACTTTAGTTTTCCTTTTTGGGTCACCCTGCCTTGGTGGGATATGGCCAGTTTGTTACAAAAAAAAAAAAAAAAAAGCCACTAACATGGCTGAGCATTTCAGGTAGACTAATATTACTGCTTATACATTAAAACTAGACAGGTTATGGAGGAGCAAATTTTAATTTTTCATTATTGTACATTATTACCTTGTCTTCAATACTGTATACAGTACAGCTCCTCTATATAATGTGATTTTTTTGTAAATATAATATGTAAAAGGAGAAACTTTTGTTTTTCCTTTTGGGCCGCCCCGCCTCGGTGGGCCACCCCGCCTCGGTGGGCCACCCCGCCTCGGTGGGATACGGCCGGTGTGTTGAAAGAAAGGAAAGAATAATAATAATGATAATTTCATCACGATACAATGTTTGTATGGGGACGGGTGACATATAGTTGTACATACATAAAGCCCATACTTATTCACAGCATTTTGGGCAAACGTAAGCCTAACTTCAGACTACAATGACAATAACTAATTGCTTATATTTAAAAACATTAAGGGCTGATAAACAGTAAATTTAGAAGTTACAAGGAGAACAAACAAGCAGACAGTTATTATAGAATTATGGTTACAAGTAATGAGAATAAGAATGTATTGTTCCTCACTTGTTTGTGATTGAGACAATTGTTTAGCATATTTAATACATTTAAAGTATTTAACCCGTAAACGGTCCAAACGTATATACAGTGGACCCCCGCTTTACGATCACCTCCTAATGCGACCAATTATGTAAGTGTATTTATGTAAGTACGTTTGTATGTGTATGTTTGGGGGTCTGAAATGGACTAATCTACTTCACAATATTCCTTATGGGAACAAATTCGTTCAGTACTGGCACCTGAACATACTTCTGGAGTGAAAAAATATCGTAAACCGGGGGTCCACTTTATACGTTTTTTCAACATTTGAAAGTACAGTGGACCCCCGGTTAACGATATTTTTTCACTCCAGAAGTATGTTCAGGTGCCAGTACTGACCGAATTTGTTCCCATAAGAAATATTGTGAAGTAGATTAGTCCATTTCAGACCCCCAAACATACATGTACAAACGCACTTACATAAATACACTTACATAATTGGTCACATTCGGAGGTAATCGTTATGCGCGGGTCCACTGTATGTAAAAAAAAGTAGATTTTTTTTTTTTTACATTTGAAAACGTGTAAAAAACTTTGATCTCCGTTTTTTGTTGTATTTGAAAATATGTAAAAAAAACGTAGGTCTACTTTTGTAGCACTACACATGTGAACGTAGATCTGCTTGGACCGTTTACGGGTTAATTGTTTGTTAGGATATATTACGAAAATGAGGTGTTTTCTGCAGTAGTATTGAGGACACTGGCAGATACTGAGTCTCTGGAGATTTCTAGCAGAGAGTTCCAGATTTTTGGGTCCTTTATGCACATTGAGTTTTTACATATGTTAAGTCAGACACTGGGTAGGTCATAGAGATTTTTATTTCTAGTACAGTGGACCCCCGGTTTACGATATTTTTTCATTCCGAATTTGTTCCCATAAGGAATATTGTGAATTAGATTAGTCTATTTCAGACCCCCAAACATACACGTACAAGCGCACTTACATAAATACACTTACATAATTCGTCGCATTGGGAGGTGATCGTAAAGCGGGGGTCCACTGTACTATGTCTATGGGTTCTGTTGCAACTGTCAGGGAAGCACTTCAGGTCAGGATTAATATTAGAATTTATTGTTCTGTAAATGAAGGTTGCACGGTAGAAGAGTGAATGTTTGATATAGTAAGTAGATTTAGGTCTTTGAAGAGTGGGGGCGTGTGTTGTCTAGCAGTGGACTGTGTGATTACTCGTACTGTAGCGTCTTGTTGAGTTATTAATGGCTTAATTTGCTGTTGTAGATCTCCAGGTACATTCAGCATAGGTGAAGTAATGGTAGATCACTTGGCATGCTGCTCGTACCTGTATTTTTTGTACCTCTGTTTGTATGCTTAAATTACTAAATAAATAAATAGTATAGTGTAAGTAGTGCTGTTTGTGGTATATAATAATGTATGTTTGAAAGGATGTCAGCTGTTTTGGACACTTTTTTTGTTATGTGGTGGATATTGGTGTTGAATTTCAAGTTGTTGTCAAGGTGCAGAGCCAGAAATTTTTCCTGGTTATGTTTAGCAATAAGAGTACAGTGGACCCCCACTTTATGATCACCTCCCAATGCGACTAATTATGTAAGTGTATTTATGTAAGTGCATTTGTAAGTGTATGTTTGGGGGTCTGAAATGGACTAATCTGATTCACAATATTCCTTATGGGAACAAATTCGTTCAGTACTGGCACCTGAACGTACTTCTGGAATGAAATAATATCGTAAACCGGGGGTCCACTGTATTGTTAATCACAGTGTTTAGTTGGACATCACTTGCTGTGTTCACAAACATAATATAGAAGGTTTGTCACTGTTAAGTGTAAGTTTATTGGTAGTCATCCAGGCTGGTATTTTCATGAGCTCTTCATAAACAATGTTGTTGAGTGATGCTAGATTTGGGTGGGAGATGACGAAAGATGGGTCATCAGCAAATAGAATAGGTCTAAGGTGTGATACATTTGGAAGGTCATTGATGTATAAAAGGAGAAGCAGAGGGCCAAGGACGCTTTCCTGTGGAACGCCAATGTCCAAAGGTCTTGTTGAGGAGGTTGTGTCTTTAATAGAGACGTATTGCTGTCTATTATTAAGGTAAGACTTTATACACCTACCATCCGACTTACGACCGAGTTCGGTTCCGAGAAACCGGTCGTAAGTCGAAATGGTTGTAAGTCGAACTTTACTACTGAATATCAGCAAAACATTTTTGTAATGACTTTATTTTATTGTTTTATTTTGGTATTTCATGTTTTACTTTACTTTTTATGTTGTTAGTACTGTGTTTTATACTGTAAGGTTTAGGATAAACACTGTGTACAACACAAATACTGGTTTATTTCCCAGAAATTTGGCATAAAAAATACGGTCGTAAGTCGAGTGGTCGTAAATCAGATGGTAGGTGTATATGCAAGTGCATGGCCTCTGATACCATAATGATCAACTTTATAAAGTAGGATGCTGTGATCTGCTGTATCAAAATCTTTCCTTGGTTGACAAAGAGGCCTAGTCAATATTCATTATTTTCAAGAGCTATGTAAAGGAAGTCTATTATTTTTATGATTGCATCATTTGTGTTTTTGTTTGATCTGAAGCCGAACTGGCAGAAGTTGAGAATATTTTGTGATGTTATAAAGGAGTATATCTTGCGTATTAGTTTTTCAAATTTTTTAGATATCATTGGTAAGTTTGATATTGGCCTATAATTACTTACATCAGTTGGGTCTCCACCTTTGTGTGTTGGTGTAACTCTTGCCGTCTTGACTAATGTCAGCAAAGTGCTGGTTTCTAGTGATTTCTTAAAAAGTAATGTGGTGGTGGGTGAGAGGACATACCTGGAGTGTACCTGGAGGGTGTTTTGGGGGTCAACGCTTTCATGGCCCAGTCCATGACCAGGCTTTGTGGTGGATCAGGACCTGATCAATCAAGCTGTTATTGCTGGCTGCATGTAAACCAAAGTAGGAACCACAGCCCAGCTTGTCAGGTACCGACTTTAGGTGTCGAGCTCGTAACATAGATGTACATGAGCGACACTGGCGTCAATGATGTAGAGAGAAAGTGAAAGGGGTTAACCAGTGTGGGGTAGTAATAAGACCATTTTGCAGTTTTTTAAACGGAGTCCCACATTTCTGCTTTATGTATATGATGGCATTTTGCTTGTATGGGTTAGCCCTTGGCCCCTTGATGAGTTTGTGTATTCACTCATCTGTATTCACTCCATTAATACCGAAAATATATTTCAGATTGGAAACTGCTGGAGAACATGGTGACCTTTGTGTGTGACTCGTGTGGAGCATGTCTGAAGAAGAACCAAATGGATACTCGCTGGAATAGAAGATGCTTCAATAGAACCGTCTCACGTATGGACTGTGGCAAAACATTTAGGTTAGTAGTGTTAATTTTTTGCTCTATACACAAAATATGCTAATCATACATGGGATGTTTAATGTTTATTTTAATAATGTTAAACAAGTATTTTGTTTACAGCTTTTAATGTGGTGTAGCATCGCTAAGCTATCTTAAGTATGTATAAGTGCTGTATTTCGTGGCTTTTAAGATGCGGCTTATAAAATGTAGCTTATAAGACGTGGCTTATAAGACTTGTTTTAGTTTTAATGGCTCAGCATTGATCGTAACTTGGAGAGCTGCAACCCACGTCACACCCCAAACTTATAGCTCCCGTCACTGACCTTCAGTTTATAGGACGCAGGCTGGTTTTTGGAGACATTTTATAGAAAAAAAAAATATGTCTTATAAGCCGCAAAATACAGTAATTATTTTGGGTATACAGTGGACCCCCGGTTAACGATATTTTTTCATTCCAGAAGTATGCTCAGATGCCAGTACTGACCGAATTTGTTCCCATAAGGAATATTGTGACGTAGATTAGTCCATTTCAGACCCCCAAACATACACGTACAAATGCACTTACATAAATACACTTACATAATTGGTCGCATTGGGAGCTGATCGTTATGCGGGGGTCCACTGTATTGCCGAGTGACATTTTCATCTTATAGTAGTTAAAATGTTGTTGTTCAGTTTTACATTTTATGTTTATGATATATGATATATGATATATGATATATGATATATTGTATTGCATCTGTTTACAACTTTTAGATGCTAGGCAGCTAACAAGTGATCATAACTCATCCTACACCACAAGAATAGAGGTAATCCAAGCTATTATCTTAATTTCAAGATGCCTATAATATCCTTAAAATTTTGAAATAGAAATGAAACCTAGAATCAACATGTACGTGTATTGTTTTCTTGCGAGAATTTATACGCTATATAATACGTTTGTATATGCTTCATAGTGCTATGCTTTCCAGCCTTATTATGTTGGCCCTTTATTATAAATGCCATTATTCCATTGACTGGGTGTTTAGAAGGGTCAGTTGTCCAGAAAATTAGTACAGTATAAGCAGTAATCTGGTAAATGGTCAGCTCTTTAAATTTCCTGATACAGTGGACCCCCGGTTAACGAACTTTTTTCACTCCAGAAGTATGTTCAGGTGCCAGTACTGACCGAATTTGTTCCCATAAGGAATACAGTGGACCCCCGGTTAACGATATTTTTTCACTCCAGAAGTATGTTCAGGTGCCAGTACTGACCGAATTTGTTCCCTTAAGGAATATTGTGAAGTAGATTAGTCCATTTCAGACCCCCAAACATACACGTACAAACGCACTTACATAAATACACTTACATAATTGGTCGCATTTGGAGGTGATCGTTAAGCGGGGGTCCATTGTACTTTTAACCCATAAACGGTCCCAGCAGATCTACGTTCACATGTGTAGAGCTACAAAAGTAGATCTACGTTTTTTTTACATATTTTCAAATATAACAAAAAAAAAAGTAGATCAAAGTTTTTTTTACACATTTTCAAATGTAAAAAAACAAAAAAAAGATCTACTTTTTTACATACTTTCAAATGTTGAAAAAACGTATATATACGTTTGGACCGTTTACGGGTTAAATAACTGAGTCTTTTGTCTATGTCCATGTTAGTACATTGTACTTAGAAAGTGCAGATATCCAACATTATTTGTCAAACAAATCTTGTACTGTGTTTATTGTTTAGATACAGTGTTTATCTGTACTGCTGTGGTACCGCTACATGTATATTAGTAATGATAAGTACAATAATAATAATACAGTGGACCCCCGCATAACGATCAGCTCCCAATGCGACCAATTATGTAAGTGTATTTATGTAAGTGCGTTTGTACGTGTATGTTTGGGGGTCTGAAATGGACTAATCTACTTCACAATATTCCTTATGGGAACAAATTCGGTCAGTACTGGCACCTGAACATACTGCTGGAGTGAAAAAATATCGTTAACCGGGGGTCCACTGTATAATATCTTTATTTACTTCAAGTACATGTACAAGGTATACAGACCATAGTTGACATCAGTGACATACTGCTATATAGAAAGTACCTTGTTATGCTGAGTATTTCCTGCAAATCAGGTCCTTGTCTCAGGATGTGAACCACACCAGTTCACTAACACCCAGGATGTGACCCACACCAGTTCACTAACACCCAGGATGTGAACCACACTAGTTCACTAACACCCAGGATGTGAACCACACTAGTTCACTAACACCCAGGATGTGACCCACACCAGTTCACTAACACCCAGGATGTGAACCACACCAGTTCACTAACACCCAGGATGTGAACCACACCAGTTCACTAACACTCAGGATGTGACCCACACCAGTTCACTAACACTCAGGATTTGAACCACACCAGTTCACTAACACTCAGGATGTGACCCACACCAGTTCACTAACACCCAGGATGTGACCCACACCAGTTCACTAACACCCAGGATGTGAACCACACCAGTTCACTAACACCCAGGATGTGAACCACACCAGTTCACTAACACCCAGGATGTGAACCTCACCAGTTCACTAACACCCAGGATGTGAACCACACCAGTTCACTAACACCCAGGATGTGACCCACACCAGTTCACTAACACCCAGGATGTGACCCACACCAGTCCACTAACACCCAGGATGTGACCCACACCAGTTCACTAACACCCAGGATGTGAACCACACCAGTTCACTAACACCCAGGATGTGACCCACACCAGTTCACTAACACCCAGGATGTGACCCACACCAGTTCACTAACACCCAGGATGTGACCCACACCAGTCCACTAACACCCAGGATGTGACCCACACCAGTCCACTAACACCCAGCATGTGACCCACACCAGTCCACTAACACCCAGGATGTGACCCACACCAGTCCACTAACACCCAGGATGTGACCCACACCAGTTCACTAACACCCAGGATGTGAACCACACCAGTTCACTAACACCCAGGATGTGACCCACACCAGTTCACTAACACCCAGGATGTGACCCACACCAGTTCACTAACACCCAGGATGTGACCCACACCAGTCCACTAACACCCAGGATGTGACCCACACCAGTCCACTAACACCCAGCATGTGACCCACACCAGTCCACTAACACCCAGGATGTGACCCACACCAGTTCACTAACACCCAGGATGTGACCCACACCAGTTCACTAACACCCAGGATGTGACCCACACCAGTTCACTAACACCCAGGATGTGAACCACACCAGTTCACTAACACCCAGGATGTGACCCACACCAGTTCACTAACACCCAGGATGTGACCCACACCAGTTCACTAACACCCAGGATGTGACCCACACCAGTCCACTAACACCCAGGATGCCACCCACACCAGTTCACTAACACCCAGGTACTCATTTTACTGATGGGTTAACATAGACAACTGGTGTGAAGAAACATGCCCAGTGTTTCTACCCACGCTGAGAATCGAATGCAGACCCATGTGAAGCGAGAGGTTTAGTGACCAGCCCACAGGGCACCGTGGGGATGTGTTGTTATATGTTAAAAAAAAGGGAGACTGTATGATGGTAGTAACATATTTGTAAAGTGTGAAGCATAAGTGGAGGCCGGTGGTAGTGGAAATGTTATGTCTGAGTTCAGTGTGTAATGTGAATACAGTGGACCCCCGGTTTACGATATTATTTCATTCCAGAAGTATGTTCAGGTGCCATTACTGACCGAATTTGTTCCCATAAGGAATATTGTGAATTAGATTAGTCCATTTCAGACCCCCAAACATACACGTACAAACACACTTACATAAATACACTTACATAATTGGTCGCATTGGGAGGTGATCATAAAGTGGGGGTCCACTGTATTGTACTGAGAATAAATTAGGAGATTAGAAGACTTGTGGTAGTATACAAGGTATAATTCAAAGAGCATAGAAAGGGTTGTTAAGAAAGTTTGGTCATTTAAGATGATGTGTGAAGGGATTTAGGGAAACTGGTTGGCCAGAATAGAGTTTTGGGAGTGATTACAGAGCCTGTACTCTGAAAGATGGGTGGGAATGGTGATGTCTGCATATTTGTGGCAAAGCAGCTTTTGAGCGAACGATGGGCTCTGGTGGCCTGGTGGCTAAACCTCCCGCTTCACACACGGAGGGCCCGGGTTCGATTCCCAGCCAGGGTAGAAACATTGGGCATCTTTCTTTACACCGGTTGTCTATGTTCCCTATCAGTAAAATGGGTACCTGGGGCTTAGTGGGCTGGTGTGGGTCGCATCCTGGGACAAAATGACCTAATTTGTAGGAAATGCTCAGCATAATAAGTGACTTTCTATATAGTAGTATGTCATAGATGTCAGCCATGGTCTGTATACTTTATACATGTTTTTTTTTTTTTTCAACAAGTCGGCCGTCTCCCACCGAGGCAGGGTGACCCAAAAAAGAAAGAAAATCCCCAAAAAGAAAATGCTTTCATCATCATTAAACACTTTCACCACTCACACATTGTCACTGTTTTTGCAGAGGCGCTCAGAACACAACAGTTTAGAAGCATATACGTATAAAGATACACAACATTTACATGTACTTGTAGTAAATAAAGATACGTATTAATGTGTTTCCTGTTTTGACTCTTCCTATCTTGGTGGGAAATGACCGATGTTGTGAAAAAGAATTAGTCAGCAAATTTTTGCCACTGTCTTCATTTAAAATGTCATATATTTATGCCCATAGGGGACAGGAGTATGCAAGTCATTTGAAAGGTATAACTGAAGCTGAGAAATGTGGTGGGAGCCGGTATATGGCCAAAGAGATGAAGGACAAGAAGAAACAAGAAACCTGGATAGCAAAAGTCAGAGAGAAAGTGACCAAAACTCACAACATGGAGCCACATCTGAAGGAACTCCTCGACCACATCACTACCTTTAACCCTTAAACTGTCCAAACGTAGATCTACGTTTGCGCACGTAGCGCTCCGACATTAATTTTCTCCATAAGAAACAATGTAAAAAAAACATAGATCTACGTTTGGAGTGCTACGCGAGCAAACGTAGATCTACGTTTGGACAGTTTAAGGGTCAAAATATTCCTCACAAGAAGCCAGAATTCAGGGTAAGAAACGGACGAAAGTCTTTCCATTATAAACCCTGGACGGAGTATTCCTGAAGGGTGTTTCGGGGGTCAGCGCCCCAGTTGCCTGGTCCATGACCAGCCCTACAGTATTTCTATAGATAACTCCTAAACACTCATCAGCATGGTCAAAGTCCCACTTGTACAAGACAATATGTATGAGAAATGACTCACAAAATCATATAACACAATTGTAAACAAACCATGGTACAGGTGGGGGTTAGAATCCATGGCAAGTGAGTCATATAACTACAGGCCAGTGTGTAAGCAACTAGGCCAGCTGGCTATAGTAAGTTTCATCCAGCTAGGGAGGTTAGCATGGCCCACCACTGTAACCACAAATAAGGAATAAATTTATTGTGTATATACACTGTTAAATACATTTTGGTTTAGATTTACCATCTTTATACATGTAGTTTGAAAACAAAGAAAGATGGAGATGAATGGTACAAAATACAAACACAATGGAAAAGTAGACATAAATACAGTGGAACCCCGCTTTACGATCAGCTTCCAATGCGACCAATTATGTAAGTGTATTTATGTAAGTGCTTTTGTTCGTCTATTTTTGGGGGTCTGAAATGGACTAATCTAATTCACAATGTTCCTTATGGGAACAAATTCGTTTGGTAACGGCACCTGAACATACTTCTGGAATGAAATTATATCGTAAGGCGGGGGTCCACTGTACAGTCACAACCAGATCTGTTTAAAACTGACAGGTTGAAGATTGAGACACTTATGCAACATATGGGAATCTTTATTAAAGAAATGCTTTGCCACACAGTGGCTTCATCAGTCCAATACAAAGTAGAAAGGTGTAAGGAGTTTGAGGTAATCAATCCCTCAGCCTGGAGTCGAGTGATGGACTGAACACATCGACTCCAGGCTAAGGGACTGATTACTTCAAACTCCTCCTCTCCTTACATCTTTCTGCTTTGTATCAGACTGATGAAGCCACTGTGTGGTTTATCTGGAGTTTATCTGGAGAGAGTTCCGGGGGTCAACGCCCCCGCGGCCCGGTCTGTGACCAGGCCTCCTTAGGTCAGTGTCCCAGGATGCGACCCACACCAGTCGACTAACACCCAGGTACCCATTTTACTGATGGGGAACATAGACAACAGGTGGAAAGAAACACGTCCAATGTTTCTACTCTGGCTGGGAATCGAAACCAGGCCCTCACCGTGTGAAGCGAGAGCGTTAACCACCAGGCCACCAGAGCCTTTGGTGGTGAAACGTTTCTTCAATAAAGATTCCCATATGTTGCATAAGTGTCCCAATCTTCAACAAACAGATGTGTTTGTGACTTGACAAAGCCCACTGTGTGAGGCGGAACATTGTTAATAAAGACTCGCATTATACTGCATTTGTGTCTACGAAAAGAGATAAATAAGTAATGAAACACTGTAAGCCGTTTATACTAGGATAATGTGGCCAGTACTAATGGCTAAATACAGTGGACCCTCGCCTAACGAACGCATTGCATAACGTTAAATTCGCCTAACGATACATTTTAACGCTAACATTTTGCCTCGGCTAACGCTAAAAAACTCGCCTAACGATATTCGTTCTCAGGTACCAATTAATATCGTTAGGTGAGGGTCCACTGTATTGTAGTATTTAAAACTCCTTTATAGTGAAGACTGTCAAATGAAAGATAAAAATATTCTTGACATTTTTTAGTTAACATTGAATTATTTTTTCATCATCTAACATTAGAGCTTTGATTCACAAAATCATAATAACACTATTGTGAAGAGCTCACTGAATGAACAAGATTCAAACCCGTGGCAAGCTTGTCCTAAAATTGACAGGCCACCACTATAACGACTCCACTGTGCTGGCCTATTAAGGTTCATCCTAACATAAGATAAGATAAGAATTGATGAGGGAAAAAGGGTGAGTGGTGCACTTAGGAGTCTGTGGAGACAAAGAACTTTGTCCTTGGAGGCAAAGAGGGGAATGTATGAGAGTATAGTTTTACCAACGCTCTTATATGGGTGTGAAGCATGGGTGATGAATATTGCAGCGAGGAGAAGGCTGGAGGCAGTGGAGATGTCATGTCTGAGAGCAATGTGTGGTGTGAATATAATGCAGAGAATTCGTAGTTTGGAAGTTAGGAGGAGGTGCGGGATTACCAAAACTGTTGTCCAGAGGGCTGAGGAAGGGTTGTTGAGGTGGTTCGGACATGTAGAGAGAATGGAGCGAAACAGAATGACTTCAAGAGTGTATCAGTCTGTAGTGGAAGGAAAGCGGGGTAGGGGTCGGCCTAGGAAAGGTTGGAGAGAGGGGGTAAAGGAGGTTTTATGTGCGAGGGGCTTGGACTTCCAGCAGGTATGCGTGAGCGTGTTTGATAGGAGTGAATGGAGACAAATGGTTTTTAATACTTGACGTGCTGTTGGAGTGTGAGCAAAGTAACATTTATGAAGGGGTTCAGGGAAACCGGCAGGCCGGACTTGAGTCCTGGAGATGGGAAGTACAGTGCCTGCACTCTGAAGGAGGGGTGTTAATGTTGCAGTTTAAAAACTGTAGTGTAAAGCACCCTTCTGGCAAGACAGTGATGGAGTGAATGATGGTGAAAGTTTTTCTTTTTCGGGCCACCCTGCCTTGGTGGGAATCGGCCAGTGTGATAATAATAAAATAATAAGATTTCGTTCAGATTTTTAACCCTGGAGGGTTAGCCACCCAGGATAACCCAAGAAAGTCAGTGCGTCATCGAGGACTGTCTAACCTATTTCCATTGGGGTCCTTAATCTTGTCCCCCAGGATGCGACCCACACCAGTCGACTAACACCCAGGTACCTATTTGCTGCTAGGTGAACAGGACAACAGGTGTAAGGAAACGTGTCGAAATGTTTCCACCCGCCGGGAATCGAACCCGGGCCCTCCATGTGTGAAGCGGCAGCTTTAGCCACCGGGCCACCGGGCCACACTTAGGTCACTTGAGTGCTAATTTTAGGTCTAGCTCGCCATGGGTTAGAATCCTGTCCATTTCATTAGAACTTAATATTATTCTTTGGTTGAGCTACAGCTACAGGATATAAACTAGTGCACTCCCACTATCTTAAATTTAGTGAGATAAAAAATGCATTACTTTTGTGGATATAAAATTATATAACACCTATACAGTGGACCCCTGGTTTACGATCACCTCCCAATGTGACCAATTATGTAAGTGTATTTATGTAAGTGCGTTTTTACGTGTATGTTTGGGGGTCTGAAATGGACTAATCTAATTCACAATATTCCTTATGGGAACAAATTCGGTCAGTACTGGCACCTGAACATACTTCTGGAATGAAATAATATCGTAAACTGGGGGTCCACTGTATTAAGTTATTCTGCATGTGTATTTTGTTCATCATAATTTAATACGGAACTTCAATTTTTGTTTCACCTACCAGCTACAGTATAAAGGATTAATATTTTCCAAAGTATTTTTTATATAGATATACACCAGGACCCAGTTTTCTTTTCTGTGATAATACGTTTAATTTTGGTGTTCAAGAAGTTCCTGTTCAACAGCGCCAAGATCCATAGTGGCGTCCTTGTGGATAAAGCTTGGGAAGTATTCCAGTCTGTGAACAACACCTGGAGTTGGAATGCTAAGAACCAGGAAGCTGAGGAACCTTCTACAACTGCACCACAGAACAGCGATAACCCTGAACCCTGTACAGTGGATTGCAATGTTTAAGTTAGTTTAATATGTTTATTATGCACCCCATACCCATCCTGTGGGCGGTAGTCAAAAGATTACAGAGGTACATAATTGGTCCAGGGACTGGACTTCAGAGTTTTGATAGCTGAGCAAGTTACAGAGGTAATGAACTCACAATTTACAAAGGTAATGAACTCCAGGTAGGTCTGGTCACAATCATGACAAGTGGCAACAGCAAGATAAACAAGAGAGAGAAAAAGACAGAAAGGCAAAAAAAGCAGAAAAAAAAGAAAGGATAAATCTGTAGAGAGTACCGGAGAAGCAAGTAAACCACCTGAAAGGAAATCCGAGGAAGATGAAGTTATGGAAGAAGGAGAAGACAGAAAAAGAGAATTGCAAAGGTGTCAGCATCTCAAGATATTCAAAAAAAGATGAAAAATGAGGTTTCCAGCTCACTGGAGATCACATTCAAAATGGAGAAGATAAAAATTATAAATTAGAGAGTACAGTGGACCCCCGGTTAACGAACTTTTTTCATTCCAGCAGTATGTTCAGGTGCCAGTACTGACCGAATTTGTTCCCATAAGGAATATTGTGAAGTAGATTAGTCCATTTCAGACCCCCAAACATACACGTACAAACGCACTTACATAAATACACTTACATAATTGGTCGCATTTGGAGGTGATCGTAAACCGGGGGTCCACTGTATAGCAAAGCCTTCAGGTGTTTTCAAGTGGAAGTTGGCAATCTCGCAGGTATTGGAAGATGCCGCAGAAAAGGGCATGAAAATCACAAAATTGCAGAGGACAGTACCGTCTCTTTTATACAGCCAATAGTGACACAACTCGTGTGAAATTGGAAAATGAAGTAGCTGCTATACTGAAAAAAAAAATGGAAACAAGAAATGACAGATATATAGTTTGTAATGATTGAGGCACGCCGAGGACTGTGACTTAGAGCATTGTCTTGATGTTTTTATCATGAAATGTATAATATTACTCTGAATAAAACTATACAGTAGTCAATTTAAGGACTACCATCAAGGACGTTGCAGTCCTCCTGCAATAGATAATGGCTTTGCATTTTCAAATTAAACGAGTTAATGGTTTTGAGTGGTCAAATAATGGCTTCTATAAATTTACACAATTTATGAGGTTTTTTAAGATGAATTTATTTGCTTTCAAATATGGTAATGTATTTTTTGTAATAAACCTTAAAACTTTACAAGTTTCACAGTTAATGATTTCGGCAGCGTCACAACCACTCCTGGGTGAACGAGTATGTCCATATATACTGATAAGGTATATATAGGTTTTTGATCATATACATATCTGCTACATAAAGGATAAAGGGATGGCTACCCCCTCCCCTTCTCTGATAGTCTGGTCATGGACAAAATTTCCTAAATTTGAAAGCAAATTTTACAAGAATAAGAATTTCCTTTTAACACACTGGCCAACTTCTACCAAGGTACAGGAACCTGAAAATAAAGAAACACTATCACCATGTTTCACTCCATCACCATCTTGCCAGAGGGGCATCGACATCACAGTTCTGATGACCCTCCAGACTGCAATATCTCCAGCCTTCCTTCAGAGTGCAAGCACTGCTTCCCACCTCTAGCACTCAGGTCTAGCTAGCCGGTTTCCCTGAATCTCTTAATAAACTAATCCAAAAATTTGGAATGGAAAGTCGGTGACATTATGGCTTCATTCTGGACGATTGTCCAGATGCAAGTGAAAAAGAAATGGGAAGAGAGCAAATACAGTGGACCCCCGGTTAACGATATTTTTTCACTCCAGAAGTATGTTCAGGTGCCAGTACTGACCGAATTTGTTCCCATAAGGAATATTGTGAAGTAGATTAGTCCATTTCAGACCCCCAAACATACACGTACAAACGCACTTACATAAATACACTTACATAATTGGTCGCATTGGGAGGTGATCGTTATTCGGGGGTCCACTGTAATTCAGGTCTGGACAGAAAGATGAGGCAGTTAAGATAAGTAAAGTTACACGTTCTTAAGAAAAGAGCATTTTACTGTGTATTTTACTGGTAGTAGTAAGCATCTACAGAAACAAAATTGGAGCCAAAATTCAGAGATATGTTGTGTATAAGGTCCAATTCAACAAGACAGTATCTGTGAAGGCTTGGGAAGGATAATTAATTTTGGAAAAGGATCAGCTGTTGCATGACATTGGCCGTTAAAATGACAAATTTGTTCCAGCCATGGTATTGCAACTTGTCTTGATGCTAAGGTACATTTTCATTTTCATTTTAAGCTCATTTCTCTAATTTGTTATTCAGTTTAGATTATCTGCTAACAAAACCAAATCAGTTATAAAAATACAATGATACAAATATAGTGGACCCCGGTTTACGATCACCTCCGAATGCGACCAATTATGTAAGTGTATTTATGTAAGTGCGTTTGTACGTGTATGTTTGGGGGTCTGAAATGGACTAATCTAATTCACAATATTCCTTATGGGAACAAATTCGTTCAGTACTGGCACCTGAACATACTTCTGGAATGAAATAATATCGTAAACCGGGGCTCCACTGTAAATGGGTTAGTACATAACGGCATAAGTGATTACCTGTTTGAATAGATGATCTACCAAGTGAACTGTAAAATAAGGTACATTATTACATTATCACATCTACATTTTAGTGTACAATGTTTACTTTAGAGGATAGGCTGGGTATCGAGGTTTTGCAGTCATGTTACTAAATTGGCTATTTAGTAGTCACTCATATTAAAGACGACTTCATGTGAACATTTATTTATAACATGTAATAAACTCGTGATTTACTGCCCATCAAAACTGAAATGCTGCTTTTCTTGTGATAATTTGCAACTGCTTCATAGAACTGTCTTCACCTGTTAGCGCTGACACCTTGATAATTCAAATTATTACTGGACTGAAAGTTAATATCCTGGAATATTTTAGGATTAATGAACTGCATCTTTACACCAGAAAGAATGTGAAAGCCTACATAAGCCTTGGTACGTGTCAGTATTTTGTGGTGAGTACCAATGCAGGGCTGGTAGGAAAAACATATACTTACAGCAAAAGCCCTTTTATTTAATACAACTCACCTATAAGGAGGCCTGTTATAGGTGGAATGTTGCATTTAAGAAAAGATCTGCTTTTGTTGTGTGTGTTTGCTTTTTTCAGCACTTGTTAGTGTACCGCCTTACTACAACTACCCAGACTCACAAAATCATAATGACACAATTGCAAACAAACCATACCAAATGTGGGAATAGAACCCTCAATCAGTGACTCATAAAACTCCAGACTGATGTGCTAGTCACTGGCCCAGTGGCTAGTGTGTTGGTCTGGAGTTTTATGACTGACCGCGGGTTCTATCCCCGCCTGTAGTATGCTTTTTTTTACAACTACCCAGCACTGCACGATGCTGTCTCATAATTATATATATTTACAAAGTAAAGCACCCGCAAGTGTATACACCTGTGAATAATTATCCATCCATACATCACCTGCCTTAACCCTTTCAGGGTCCAAGGCCCAAATCTGGAGTCACTCACCAGTGTCCAAGAATTTTCAAAAAAAAAATTTGTTATTTTTTCTTATGAAATCGTAGAGAATCTTTTTGTGAAGGTAATAAAACAAAAAGTACGAAATTTGGTGGAAAATTGACGAAATTATGCTCTCGCGAATTTTGATGTGTCAGCGATATTTACGAATCGGCGATTTTGCCGACTTTGACTCCCATTTTAGGCCAATTACATTATTCCAATCAACCAAATTCTTAGCTATTTCACTAGTATTACTTCTATCGATTGAGCACAAGAAATCGCCAAGTCAACTGTTTCAACTACAAAATAAAGTGATCGGAAATTGTTAATTTGGCCAATTTAACACAAAGTTCAAAATATTCCAATTTCAAAATAGGGTCCAGAATGAACAATGTAGGCATTCCTGGCACTAAACTAACATTTCCTCTGTTCATTAGTTATGTTTTGAGGCTTTACAAATAAATTCCATTTTGATTTTTTATTCACATAATGAATTTTTATTCACACCAAAAAATAGAAGATTTACTGTTATGCAATACTGTAATAATTGTATAAATATCATCACCATATTTGTGAATGTATATTACACCCACCAGCTGATGTGTATTAGACGTGTGAGGTCGTTTGTTTACTCTTGAATATCGGCAAAAATTTAACATTTCTGCTACTTTGAGCTCAGTTTCAAGTCATTTCCAGTGCTAAAACCAATCAAAATCATCTCTATTTCTGTAATATGTCTTCCATTCTATCAAATGAGACCAAGAAATCGCAAATACAACTATAAAAAACATACGAAAAAACACTGCAGAGTTGCTGTTTTAATCGAAAAATCATGATTTCATTTTTTTTCTCTCATTATACACAGTGTGCTGCAGGATCTGTTTTATGTGGTGCACACATACCACATAGATGTATTCTCTCATATCTAGGCCCAAATGTACCACTCACAGTTTATCAGAGTGAGCTGAGCTCATGGCGTAGATCTACGGTTTGGACCCTGAACGTAAAGCCGTAGATCTACGGGACGGACCCTGAAAGGGTTAAACTACACTTGTTATCAGCATATGATAACTTTATTATAGTTAACATTGTTAAACATTTGCTATTGATACAGCTGTATTCTGTTTTTCATTATTCTTAAATTTGTGGGAAAGTGCGAGACCCATAGGAATGGGAGGTGATCAGGTTTGATCTGAGGAAAGGGAGAGTAGCTCCAAGTCCTTGGATCAATAGCCCTTCATTCCCCCTCCTTGAAGGGATTATAGATATAACAAAATGTGACAGGTTACCATGATAACCTGGAATATTACTACTGAGAACCTAACTTCTTGTTGTCTCCACTCAGTGTACCAGTGAAGGGCTCTTGATCCAAGGGATTTGTGCTAATCCTCCTGTTCACAGATTTAATCTAATTACCTTTGATTCTGTAAGCACTGTATGGCCCATACAGATTTACCTCTTCCTTGTGAATATCACTATTATTATTATACTGCATATCCATATTAAAGTTCTAAATCCACAAGGGTCGTACAGCACCTGGTGAATGGGGGTAATCAGATGTGTTCGGAGGAAAGGAGGAGTAGATCCAAATCTTTGGATCAGAAGCCTTTTATTTATTTATTTATTTTTATTTATTACCAATTTGAGCACACATACAGAGGTACAAAAAAATACAGATAAGAGCAGCATGCCAAAGCCACTTATACTATGCATAGCATTACGGGCTGGCTTAAAATTAACTTAAGATTAACTAAGCAATGATGAAATCAGTGATAAAACATTAATGTAAACAGATAACTATAAAGCACAAGTGAGTATTACAAAGACAGGTCATATGGTTGCATTCAGTCATATGAAGGATTCTGTTAGGTAGTGTATTTAAGGCACCTCATTTGAAAGGCATGTTTCTGTTGGTTCCAAATCTTTTTGCTTCCTGGCACTGAGCTGCTGGAACAGAAAACTAGCTGTCCTGGGATCCTTAGTTACCCTGGAGTATACCTGGAGAGGGTTTTAGGGGTCAGTGCCCCTGCAGTGTGGTCTGTGTCCAGGCCTTGCATTGGATCAAGGCCTGATCAACCAGGCTTTTACTGTTAGCTTCACGCAAACTGACGTACGAACCACAGCCCAGCTAGTCAGGTACTGACTTTGGGTGCCTGTCCAGCACCTTCTTAAAGACAACCAGGGGTCTGATGAGTCCTTTTGCCAGGCTCCTCGAGGAACTTGGATATGTACACACTTTCTCCATGGGCCGAGGGCATCTGAACCTGCAGAAACAAACATCTGATTGGAAAGTTTGCCATATTTTCTAGACTTTTGTGACTAAAACAGCATTGCCGCATTGGAGTGTACATTTTGTTTTGTATTTCCGTTGATTGCACTTTTCTGGATCCATCTATAATAGATTTGTAGTTAATACTGTAAATATACAGTGGACCCCCGGTTAACGAACTTTTTTCATTCCAGTAGTATGTTCAGGTGCCAGTACTGACCGAATTTGTTCCCTTAAGGAATATTGTGAAGTAGATTAGTCCATTTCAGACCCCCAAACATACACGTACAAACGCACTTACATAAATACACTTACATAATTGGTCGCATTTGGAGGTGATCGTTAAGCGGGGGTCCACTGTATACCTTATTCTGATATGAAGGGCAATTCACATTTTCTTTAAGATTTTACATAAAATTTTGTGGAATAGATAATTGTATAATGATTTGGTTAATGCTGAGGTTATTCAGCCTTCATTTCTAATTACAACATAAGGAAAAGTAGTTACGTATTTATTACCTACATACATGTATGCAGAATTATGCTTAGATGGTACAATGGTGATCCTTAGTCATGCAGCTTGAGTCTTGATCAAGTTATTTGTTAAAACAAAATTAAAAAGATTAAAAAATATCCAGAAATCTGCCTCCATCTTGCAAGTAATGTTGCAGCCGGAGTGGTGACTGATATTTGTATCTGTTAAAAGCTCCGCAGATTACTGCCTCTGCTTGTGGGGGTAAGTGATGTGTGCTGACCAGTTTTACTGGTACTGTGCTCTTCATATGATATACGTACGTATATTTATTACTGGTATAGTACTTTCATAAGATATACTTAGTGTGATGTAATACGTCTTTATACATATATACATTCTGATGGTAACTGTGAAAATGCTGAATGTGGAACATAAACATGTTTAATTAAATGGCGAACCATTTTAATGTACTGCGCCTGGAGAACAAGAGGTAATAAGAATAGATCCAAAAGGAGGGATTGCTCCAATTCCTTGGATAAAGAGCCACTCTTGAGAGGCTGAAGAATCAGTTACGATCCCATTCCCCCAAGTGCTATATGATCATTAAAAGTCATTATTCCAGGTGTTGTATAACCCCTGTGGGTTTAGCACCTCTTATGAATGTTAAGTGCTGTATAGGTTAAGCATTTATCTGTTGGGTTTGGTGCTTTTCCATCAATATTATCATTATATGCCAGACATATTTTGTATTACCAGACACAAACATTACTTCTGTCGGAGGTTTTATTATCACAAGTAACTCTCATTAACCCTTACAGCTTTAGCTCTTATGTGGATTATATTATTCTTCGACCCTTGTGGGTTTAACACTTAGTTTTGATTATAATAATCCCCTCACGGAAGGTTAGTTGATGTTAGTGAGGGGCTCTTGATTTAGGGAATTGGATCTGTGTTCTAGTTCCCAGAATTAAGCCTGAATACCTTCCACATCCAACCTCCATAAAGGCACTGTATAATCCTACGGGTTCAGTGCTTCCCCTTGATTATAATAACCTCCCATTATTAAAGTGCTGCATGATCCTAAGAGTTTAGCACTCTCCTTTGCAGGCACTCCTTTTGCCAAGAAATGCCAGGAAGGGCTCATGGTCCAAGGAATTGGAGCAATCCTTCCCTTGTACTCGACCTGATTCCCTTTCTAGGAAATATTCCTTCAAGGGAGGTTCCTTGATGCTGGTGAGGACTCTTGATCTAGGGGCCCTCAAGGGAGGTTCCTTGATGCTGCTGAGGGCTCTTGATCTAGGGGCCCTCAAGGGAGGTTCCTTGATGCTGCTGAGGGCTCTTGAGCTAGGGGCCCCTTGAGGGAGGTTCCTGAATGCATTTGAGGGGCTCTTGATATAGGGGCCCTCAATGAAGGTTCCTTGATGCTGCTGAGAGGCTCTTGATCTAGGGGCCCTCAAGGGAGGTTCCTTGATGCTGCTGAGAGGATCTTGATCTAGGGGCCCTCAAGGGAGGTTCCTTGATGCTGGTGAGGGCTCTTGATCTAGGGAATTGGATCTGTGTTCCAGTTCCCTAAATTAAGCCTGAATACCTTCCATAACCCCCTCACATGCGCTGTATAATCCTACGGGCTTAGCGCTCCCTCATGATTATAATTAACAAAGGTTATTACCTTGATGTTGAAGGATCTTGATCAAAAAAAGTGAATTATCTAATAGATTATTTACTCTTATTGAAATAATTTATTGGTTGATCGTCTTATAAATAAAAAAAAATTAAAGTTGTGATGATAATCTTTACCGCCATAAACCCCATCAACTATGTTTATGTTATCAAAACCAACCAATCAGCAGTCAGGTTACAAGACTTTCAGGCATTCACGTGACTGTCATACAATGACTGTGATTGGTTGTTCTGCTTTGTTTATAAATAGTTTCTACCAATGAGCTGCGAGATCTTGAATGACGTCACTTGGAAGTTGGTTACCATAGCAACCTTCTCTTATGAGTTGCTGTTGACAACTTCTTACTTATATTAATGCCAATAGATGGCGCTGAATGTTTATTATACAGAAAGTGTCCAGCAGCAAAATAATATTCAGCGCCATCTATTGGCATTAATATAAGTAAGAAGTTGTCAACAGCAACTCATAAGAGAAGGTTGCTATGGTGACCAACGCACTAGCAGCTCATTGGTAGAAACTATTTATAAACATAAGCAGAACAACCAATCAGCATTCATGTTACAAGTCCTACAGGCATTCATGCATCTGTCATACAATGACTGTGATTGGTTGTTCTGCTTTGTTTATAAATAGTTTCTACCAATGAGCTGCGAGATCTTGAATGACGTCACTTGGAAGTTGGTTACTATAGCAACCTTCTCTTATGAGTTGCTGTTGACAACTTCTTACTTATATTAATGCCAATAGATGGCGCTGATTATTATTTTGCTGCTGGACACTTTCTGTATAATAAACATTCAGCGCCATCTATTGGCATTAATATAAGTAAGAAGTTGTCAACAGCAACTCATAAGAGAAGGTTGCTATGGTAACCAACTTCCAAGTGACGTCATTCAAGATCTCGCAGCTCATTGGTACAAACTATTTATAAACAAAGCAGAACAACCAATCACAGTCATTGTATGACAGATGCATGAATGCCTGAAGGACTTGTAACGTGACTGCTGATTGGTTGTTCTGCTTATGTTTATAAAGTTTCTACCAATGAGCTGCTAGTGCGTTGGTCACCATAGCAACCTTCTCTTATGAGTTGCTGTTGACAACTTCTTACTTATATTAATGCCAATAGATGGCGCTGAATATTATTTTGCTGCTGGACACTTTCTGTATAATAAACATTCAGCGCCATCTATTGGCATTAATATAAGTAAGAAGTTGTCAACAGCAACTCATAAGAGAAGGTTGCTATGGTAACCAACTTCCAAGTGACGTCATTCAAGATCTCGCAGCTCATTGGTAGAAACTATTTATAAACAAAGCAGAACAACCAATCACAGTCATTGTATGACAGTCACGTGAATGCCTGAAAGTCTTGTAACCTGACTGCTGATTGGTTGGTTTTGATAACATAAACATAGTTGATGGGGTTTATGGCGGTAAAGATTATCATCACAACTTTAATTTTTTTTTATTTATAAGACGATCAACCAATAAATTATTTCAATAAGAGTAAATAATCTATTAGATAATTCACTTTTTTTGATCAAGATCCTTCAACATCAAGGTAATAACCTTTGTTAATTATAATCATGAGGGAGCGCTAAGCCCGTAGGATTATACAGCGCATGTGAGGGAGTTATGGAAGGTATTCAGGCTTAATTTAGGGAACTGGAACACAGATCCAATTCCCTAGATCAAGAGCCCTCAGCAGCATCAAGGAACCTCCCTTGAGGGCCCCTAGATCAAGATCCTAAGCAGCATCAAGGAACCTCCCTTGAGGGCCCCTAGATCAAGAGCCCTCACCAGCATCAAGGAACCTCCCTTGAGGGCCCCTAGATCAAGAGCCCTCACCAGCATCAAGGAACCTCCCTTGAGGGCCCCTAGATCAAGATCCTCAGCAGCATCACGGAACCTCCCTTGAGGGCCCCTAGATCAAGAGCCCTCACCAGCATCAAGGAACCTCCCTTGAGGGCCCCTAGATCAAGATCCTCAGCAGCATCAAGGAACCTCCCTTGAGGGCCCCTAGATCAAGAGCCCTCACCAGCATCAAGGAACCTCTCTGGATGGGATAATGACAAGTAATCGGGTTTGATACAAGGAGAGGACACCTCCAATTGCTTAGATCAAGAGCCTGTCACCAGACGATACATTATTAGATATACCCAATAGTTACTCATGTGTTGTTGTTTGCTACTCTCCCTGATTCCCTGCTACTCTCCCTGATTCCCTGCTACTCTCCCTGATTCCCTGCTACTCTCCCTGATTCCCTGCTACTCCCTGATTCCCTGCTACTCTCCCTGATTCCCTGCTACTCTCCCTGATTCCCTGCTACTCTCCCTGATTCCCTGCTACTCTCCCTGATTCCCTGCTACTCTCCCTGATTCCCTGCTACTCTCTCTGATTCCCTGCTACTCTCCCTGATTCCCTGCTAATCTCCCTGATTCCCTGCTATTCTCCCTGATTCCCTGCTACTCTCCCTGATTCCCTGCTACTCTCCCTGATTCCCTGCTACTCTCCCTGATTCCCTGCTACTCTCCCTGATTCCCTGCTACTCTCTCTGATTCCCTGCTACTCTCCCTGATTCCCTGCTACTCTCTCCGATTCCCTGCTACTCTCCCTGATTCCATGCTACCATCCCTGATTCCCTGCTACTCTCCCTGATTCCCTGCTACTCTCCCTGATTCCCTGCTACTCTCCCTGATTACATGCTACCATCCCTGATTCCCTGCTACTCTCCCTGATTCCCTGCTACTCTCCCTGATTACATGCTACCGTCCCTGATTCCCTGCTATTCTCCCTGATTCCCTGCTACTCTCCCTGATTCCTTGCTACTCTCCCTGATTCCCTGCTACTCTCCCTGATTCCCTGCTACTCTCCCTGATTACATGCTACTCTCCCTGATTCCCTGCTACTCTCCCTGATTACATGCTACTATCTCTGATTCCCTGCTACTCTCCCTGATTACATGCTACTCTCCCTGATTACATGCTACTCTCCCTGATTCCCTGCTACTCTCCCTGATTCCCTGCTACTCTCCCTGATTCCCTGCTACTCTCCCTGATTCCCTGCTACTCTCCCTGATTCCCTGCTACTCTGATTCCCTGCTACTCTCCCTGATTCCCTGCTACTCTCCCTGATTCCCTGCTACTCTGATTCCCTGCTACTCTCTCTGATTCCCTGCTACTCTCCCTGATTCCCTGCTACTCTCCCTGATTCCCTGCTACTCTCCCTGATTCCCTGCTACTCTCTCTGATTCCCTGCTACTCTCTCTGATTCCCTGCTAGTCTCCCTGATTCCCTGCTACTCTCCCTGATTCCCTGCTACTCTCCCTGATTCCCTGCTACTCTCTCTGATTCCCTGCTACTCTCTCTGATTCCCTGCTACTCTCTCTGATTCCCTGCTACTCTCTCTGATTCCCTGCTACTCTCCCTGATTCCCTGCTACTCTCTCTGATTCCCTGCTACTCTCCCTGATTCCCTGCTACTCTCTCTGATTCCCTGCTACTCTCCCTGATTCCCTGCTACTCTCCCTGATTCCCTGCTACTCTCCCTGATTCCCTGCTACTCTCTCTGATTCCCTGCTACTCTCTCTGATTCCCTGCTACTCTCTCTGATTCCCTGCTACTCTCCCTGATTCCCTGCTACTCTCTCTGATTCCCTGCTACTCTCTCTGATTCCCTGCTACTCTCCCTGATTCCCTGCTACTCTCTCTGATTCCCTGCTACTCTCCCTGATTCCCTGCTACTCTCTCTGATTCCCTGCTACTCTCTCTGATTCCCTGCTACTCTCCCTGATTCCCTGCTACTCTCTCTGATTCCCTGCTACTCTCTCTGATTCCCTGCTACTCTCTCTGATTCCCTGCTACTCTCCCTGATTCCCTGCTACTCTCTCTGATTCCCTGCTACTCTCCCTGATTCCCTGCTACTCTCTCTGATTCCCTGCTACTCTCTCTGATTCCCTGCTACTCTCCCTGATTCCCTGCTACTCTCTCTGATTCCCTGCTACTCTCCCTGATTCCCTGCTACTCTCTCTGATTCCCTGCTACTCTCTCTGATTCCCTGCTACTCTCTCTGATTCCCTGCTACTCTCTCTGATTCCCTGCTACTCTCCCTGATTCCCTGCTACTCTCTCTGATTCCCTGCTACTCTCTCTGATTCCATGCTACTCTCCCTGATTACATGCTACTCTCCCTGATTACATGCTACTCTCCCTGATTCCATGCTACTCTCCCTGATTCCCTGCTACTCTCCCTGATTACATGCTACCGTCCCTGATTACATGCTACTCTCCCTGATTCCCTGCTACTCTCCCTGATTACATGCTACTCTCCCTGATTCCCTGCTACTCTCCCTGATTACATGCTACCGTCCCTGATTACATGCTACTCTCCCTGATTCCCTGCTACTCTCCCTGATTACATGCTACTCTCTCTGATTCCCTGCTACTCTCCCTGATTCCCTGCTACTCTCCCTGGTTCTCTGCTACTCTCCCTGCCTCCCTGCTAATCTCCCTGATTCCTTGCTACTCTCCCTGCCTCCCTACTATTCTCCCTGATTCCATGCTGCTCTCCCTGCATCCCTGATGCTCTCCCTGCCTCCCTGCTACTCTCCCTGGTTCCCTGCTACTCTCCCTGATTCCCTGCTATTCTCCCTGATTCCATGCTGCTCTCCCTGCTACTCTCCCTGATTCCATGCTACTCTGATTCCCTGCTACTCTCTGATTCCCTGCTACTCTCCCTGATTCCCTGCTACTCTCCCTGATTCCATGCTACTCTCCCTGATTCCCTGCTACTCTCCCTGATTCCCTGCTACTCTCCCTGATTTCCTACTACTCTCCCTGATTCCCTGCTACTCTCCCTGATTCCCTGCTACTCTCACTGATTCCCTGCTACTCTCCCTGATTTCCTACTACTCTCCCTGATTCCCTGCTACTCTCCCTGATTCCCTGCTACTCTCCCTGATTCCCTGCTCCTCTCCCTGATTCCCTGCAACTCTCCCTGATTCCCTGCTACTCTCCCTGATTCCCTGCTACTCTCCCTGAATTCTTTTTACTCTCCCAGATTCCGTTACTCTCCCTGACTCCCTGCTACTAAATTCTGTGCTACCCTCCCTGATTCCCTGTTACTCTCCCTGATTCCCCGTTACCCTCCATGATTCTCTGCTACCCTCCCTGATTCCTTGTTACTCTCCCTGATTCCCTGCTATTCTCCCTGATCCTGTTATTCTCCCTTATTCTGTTACCCTCTCCGATTCTGTTACTCTCCCTGATTCCCTGCTTCTCTCCCTGATTCCCTAAGTTTAGAAGTCGAAGTTTATTTCACAAGTTCATAAATTTATAATGATAACGAAGTGCTAAACCCAGAAGGGTCATACAATGCTGCCCAAATTCCTGCAAAGGAGGTTCCTTGATGCCAGAGAGGTTCTTGATCTATGGAATTCAAATAGTGGGTTGCAATGCTTGCCATTCCCCCAGATGCTGTAATGCTTGCCATTCCCCCAGATGCTGTGACCCCTACAGGTTTAGCACCCTCTTCCCCATGAATGTAAACTAATAATCATTTCTCCGGTTCAATAATTATTTTTTTTTGTATCTTGAAAAGGCTTCACCAGATCAACTTTGTAAATTTTAATCCTGGTATACTGTAATGTTTGTAGGCCATTATTATTACATTCATGGGGATTATAATGATCAAAATTAAGCATTAAACCCATAAGGGTCATACATTATTATAATCAAAGAGAAACACTAAACCTACAAGGATCGTACAATGCAGCGGGGCAAGGGACAGTGTGGAATAATGAAGTAGCAAGGGTGGAAATAAGGGTCATACAGTGCTGACATTCATGGGGAGTGTTAAACCCATATGGGGCCATAGAGCACCTAGGGGAATGGAAGACGTGAAGAACTGATGGAAACAATTGAAGTACTGGTCCACCGAGATGAAGAGTTCCTCACCAGCATCACGGAACCTCTCTTGAGGGGTACAGTAGGACAACACTCGTACAGCTATTATGTCCCCTATGGTTTTTTATCGTAAAACCCACTCCAAGATTTGGAATGGATCCATTAATTTTCAAAAGTCAAATCTGCTTGACTTCAAACATTAACACGAGGGTATCCAACCAAGATGGAGAGTGTAACTTAAATGTGTAGCTGCACGTACGCCAACTTTGTGTGAAACTGTTCTTACTGTTATATTTACGAGGGGAATAATTATTATTACAATAAAAAATAAGTGCTAAACCCAAAAGGGTCATAACAAGCTGCTCAGGAGGAAGAGGTAAACATACAGCACCAGGGAGAATGAGAGGCACTAAGGTTTGCTTCAAGACAGGAAGCATAGATGCAATCCCTTACCTCAAGAGCCCCTTGAAAGGATTAAGGAACCTCTTGTCAGGAATTTAAATCATTAAATATATTTGAGTGTACCTCTTCTGAATGTTTCAATACTGAATGGTTGATGCGCCATAGGAACAGGATAATACCCGATTAAATTAGTCCGTCAACAAACATTTGTTAATTTTTTTTAATATGCTGGCTGTCTCTCACAAAGGTAGTGTGACCCAAAACAAATGAAACACTTTCATCATCATTCACACTATCACCATCTTGCCAGTAACACGCAGATACAACAGTTCAGATGTCCCTCCAAAACAGCAAATATTGCAAACCCCTCCTTTAGAATGCAGGCACTGTACTTCCCACCACCTCTAGCTAAAGAACACTGCTTCTGTCTGGCTTCAAACCTTCAACACTGATGCACTTGATACAAATGTTACCCTATAAGTTTGGGCTATATAGGTGTAAATTTGGTAATATTAAAATTTTTAAAAGTCTGGACTCCTTGAATTCAGTGATAACTGGAAAATTATTTCTGATCTGCATTTCAACGTGCAACATTAATATGATTACTGGCTGTCAAGCTAAAAAATTCAACACGCCTTTTTTTGTTATTATTACTGCATGCATTGGGCAGAAGGGAAAGGAAGCACTAAACCCATACAGGTCATACAGTACCTGGGAAAAATGGAAAGCATTCAGGTTTAATTCAAGGAACTGGAGAGCATCTGATCAGCATCAAGGAAACTTTTAAATAACAATAATAATACAATCCGAACCAAGAGTTAGACCCACAAGGATCACAAACCGCTTCACAAACCTTGAGAACATTTTACGCTACGTAAATTTTTACACAATTCCATTAAGCCATTAAGGGATTTATGTCTATTGTTGGTCTTTTTTTTAGTAAAGCAACTTACATGTTTGATTAAGATCAGTCTATTAGTTTCCACGACAAATGGGACAAAAAACCCCCTGAAAAACTTTTTAAACAATATTACTACTCAGAATAACAGAATAACTTCAAGAGTGTATCAGTCTGTAGTGGAAGGAAGGCGGGGTAGGGGTCGGCCTAGGAAAGGTTGGAGGGAGGGGGTAAAGGAGGTTTTGTGTGCGAGGGGCTTGGACTTCCAGCAGGCATGCGTGAGCGTGTTTGATAGGAGTGAATGGAGACAAATGGTTTTTAATACTTGACGTGCTGTTGGAGTGTGAGCAAAGTAACATTTATGAAGGGGTTCAGGGAAACCGGCAGGCCGGACTTGAGTCCTGGAGATGGGAAGTACAGTGCCTGCACTCTGAAGGAGGGGTGTTAATGTTGCAGTTTAAAAACTGTAGTGTAAAGCACCCTTCTGGCAAGACAGTGATGGAGTGAATGATGGTGAAAGTTTTTCTTTTTCGGGCCACCCTGCCTCGGTGGGAATCGGCCAGTGTGATAATAAAAATAAAATCAAATTACAGTACTACTCAGCATGTATACTATACAACACTATGGGAAATGCCTGCCATGTATAGCTGAAAAATTCTCATTAAATAATTAATAATAATAATAATATTTAAATTCCAACGAATCTTGATAAAATATGAGTTAATATAAATAATCCTGAATATAAACTAAGTTGTTATATTTGTTGTGAATTAATTCATGTCTGTATAAATAATGCATTAAAACTGTCCCTTGTTTATAATAATAATAATAATAATAATAATGATAATAATAATAATAATCTAGACAAAGTGCTATACTGTGCCTGTAGATATAAGGCATAATAAGCATGACTTAAAAGTACAGTGGACCCCCGGTTAACGATATTTTTTCACTCCAGAAGTATGTTCAGGTGCCAGTACTGACCGAATTTGTTCCCATAAGAAATATTGTGAAGTAGATTAGTCCATTTCAGACCCCCAAACATACACGTACAAACGCACTTACATAAATACACTTACATAATTGGTCACATTCAGAGGTAATCGTTATGCGGGGGTCCACTGTACTACACTGTACTACACTTGTTCAGAGATCAGATGTGACGACTCTGCATCATTATACCAGTTGGTTAATGAGTGGTGCTCTCTCCGAGACAGAAAGAGAGACAAGCAGAGACACACACAGGCAGACAGAAAGACAGATAAGCAGAGACAGAGCTAGACAGAAAGACAAACAGATACACTGATAGATAGACAGACATGTTTATATGTAAGAGTGAAAACAAGCAAAGCCAAGGCAGTGCACGATCATTAAGTGTCACTCCACTTGTGAGGCCTGGTCTCAGACTGAGCCGCGGGGGCGTTGACCCCCAAAACCCTCTCCAGGTAAACTGCTGCACCGACAGCAGTGGCGTGACATTCGTCTTACACCATGCTTCAAGGAGTTTCATATATACTCCAGCATGTCTAAAACATTTCTGGGACATATAAATACTCTATATATATTTCTAGATAATAATAAATAACCAAAGTAGGTGAGAATGTACACCTGTAGTTGTGTTTGTAACTATCTAAGTGCTATTTCAGTACCTAATATTAGTGTCAGAACAAAGATTGGCTATGAAATCACAAGAACTATTATAAATTGTAATTATCAGACATAAAAATTATATAAATTAATATAAAAACAAGAAAAAAGGTATATTGGCAACACTTCTGCAAGCAGTAGGACTCCATGTTGCCGTCAGGTGAGCATACAGCGCCAACTTCAGTCTTATACCTCAGTAAGTACAGATCCTAAAAAAATTTTTTGGTCTTATTACACACAGAAAATTCTTTCTTCTTTAATTAAAAAAAATCAATATTCGGAGCGCTGGCAATGAAAACGTAAATCAACGTTTGGACAGTTTAAGAGTTAAAGTTGACAATTGTTGCCTGTGTGTCTTATCAGCTACAATAAAACAATACTTGAAGTAAGTTACAAGATCTAAAATATATAAATTTCCATCACAGAAGAAACTGGTCAGATTTATGGTGGGATCAAAATTTTCTGATCTCCAACTAATCAACGTCGTTAATTACGACACTAATCAACTGGCTTTGACCTCACTGCTGTTAAATCGAGTATCGTAGATAAGAATATAATAATGTTGGTAGAATTACCGACAATATGTAAAGTAAAAGGACACAAGTGCAACTAATGTGACATTTTATTGTGGCAACGTTTCGCTCTCCAGGAGCTTTATCAAAGCTTGATAAAGCTCCTGGAGAGCGAAACATTGCCACAATAAATGTCACATTAGTTGCACTTGTGTCCTTTTACTTTACATAGATAAGGATAGTTGTGTTGACAGATATAGTAATATACAGAGCAGTGGTAACACTTGCATTGATACCAATCATTGTGTTGCTGTAAAGTAAGTTATCCTAGCTAATAACTATCATCCACAAATACCAATTATGTTGCTTTAACATACAAGTTATCCTTCCTCAGGTAATATCTATCCTTTTAACAAGTTATCTTAGCTGAAATAATACCTATCCTTTTAACAAGTTATCCTTCCTCAGGTAATACCTATCCTTTTAACAAGTTATCTTAGCTGAAATAATACCTATCCTTTTAACAAGTTATCCTTCCTCAGGTAATACCTATCCTTTTAACAAGTTATCCTTGTGTAGATAATACTTATCCACAAATACCAATCATTATGATACCAATCATAGGTATTATTAGACTTAGGATAACTTACGTCATCCACAAATACCAATCATTATTATATTAAAATTCTTATAAAATTCAGATCTTATTCACTACATTATGAAAGATCAATAATATCTGAAATTAAAACCTAAATGTACAGGAATTTTTAATAAACGTACGCTTAAAAAATAACTAATTTCAATCATACAATTGCAGAAATATTGCCACGGTTGTTCATGGATAATTTGCACCATTCTTCAGATATTGCTGCAAGCCTCATGCACAGATATTGCCACAGTTTCAAGGTAGTCTTAGTTTAAATTTTTTTGGTTTTCAAATGACCATGGTTACAAAATCCAAAATTCATCGATAAAAGTTCAAAGTGTTATATACAGTGGTACCCCGAATTTTGGCCGAAATTCGTTCCAGAAGGCTGTTCGAGTGCCGTTACCTAACGAATTTGTTCCCATATGGAATAATGTAAATTAGATAAGTCCATTTCAGACCCCAAAAAACATATTTACAAAAGCACTTACAAAAATACACTTACATACTTGTTCGAGTTGGGAGCTGTTTGAAATTCGAGGTACCACTGCATTCATGTTCATTACCCTCTAGTAAATTTTTTTTTCGAGATCACATCGCTATCGTGTATCGATACATAATACATTAAATCACTTGTTTCAAAAGATATTACAAAACACTGATTTATATAAGAAATTTGAAATACAAATCAGAAATGCCCACCAAGCCTTTAACAATGTCCATTATTACTATTATTACACTCAAAACTAAGCGCTAAGCCCACAAGGGCCAAACAGCGCTGGAACAGTTTCCATTAAGTTGTTTCAATAAATTAACAAAAGCTACAGTATTGTATATACAATTTAAGTTATTTCTTACATTCTATGAAGACTGTATGGCATATAAAATTTGTGTATACTTAACATTACAAGAATCTCTTGGTATAATTACCTGCTCTGTAATTATGAATTTTTAATTACCTATCTGTAGCTACAGGATTATTAATATACAGTAGGACCCCTTGTATCCACGGGGAATAAGTTCCAAGGACCTGGCGTGGACACCAAGGCCGTGGATAGTAGGAAACTCTACGTATAAGTCCTATACATACTTGTTAAAAAGTTTGATAAATTATGCACAATAAGTAGTGAATTTTCACGTTTTCAGTGATGGGAAGCACTTCACAGCTTCTCTTAGGCTTGGAAGAGCTGCCAACTTCTCTACTTTTGTGCTCTGGGGCCATTATTATGCAAAATTAGTTATTTTTGGGCCAGAGTTAACTGTAGATAACTGAAACTGCGGATACTGAATCAGTGGATACAGGGATTCTACTATATAACAATTAAGAAAAGTAAAAATTGCAGTGACAGAGATTCCAAGTGAACTGACATCATGATACAAACCATACCCCCGGCCGGGATTGAACCCGCGGTCATAGAGTCTCAAAACTCCAGCCCGGGGGTATGGTTTGTTTGCAATCGTGTCATTACGATTTCTTGAGTCATCATGATACAAGAATCAGGTTATAGCAAGTTGATAAATAAAGATAAACTATGACAATGTCAAAAATACAAATAAATATAAAGAAAAAATAAACTATGGAAATCTTGCCAAAATATTAATAAAAATATGAATACAAAGCCAGATGATGAGAGGGTTAAGTGTGATGTCCTCGGAGCGATTATTTTACACGTGGAAAATTTGAGAGGTTTGGTCATGGACCAGGTTGTGGGGGGCATTGACCCCCACAACAACCTCCAGGCATATCCTACAATGAGATCTTGAAGTTTCGACAAGATCGACTGGTCAAACTGATGAAGACCTGGGTCATGTGACCACAAGCCACACCAAGTAGCTCACCATATTAGATCCATGCCAGGATTTTTTTATATTTTTGGCAAAAAAAACAAAAAAAAACTGGTACTTATCAACCATGGTATAGGTGGGGTTAGAAATCATGGCAAGTGAGTTGTAAAACTCTAGGCCAGTGCAATCATGTTATTATGATTTCGTGAGTCGTGACCGACTTACTCTTGCAGTGCTAAAAATTTAAATTTCCCGACACCCCACTCTCATACCAGGTTTCCTAGGTTGTAACATGTTAATAGTTCTGGTAATATTAACTTCCCCAGTGCCCAATCTCAGACTAGAAAAGAAATGTTACAGGATTACAAAATCATGAAATGTTAAAGATTAAGATATTGTGCAACATTTCGGAATGTTTAGTGAGGAAACATTTCACCAGCCAGTCGCTTCTTCAGTCCAATGCAGAGAATAGTGGAAGATGAGGAGGACTTTGAGGTAATCAGTCCTTCAGCTTGTAGTTATGTGCTCAATCCATCGATCTTTTCTGAAGATTGATGGACGGAACACATCAACTCCAGGCTGAGGGACTGATTCCCTCAAAGTCCTTTTTTTCCACCATTCTTTTCTATATTAAACTGAAGAAGTCACTGGCGGACAAAACATTTCCTCAATAAAAACTCGAAAATGCTGCACGAGTGTGTCATTCTTCAACATTAATTTCATTTCTCTAAACATTTTCACATTTTTGACAGACTTTAGCACTGTTAAAAACTATAGATTAACATCTCGCTAACCAACTTACAATAATTGTAACACGGAAGAATTGGAATTATTTAAAAGCTATATGAGACTTTTTTTTTCATTACCCAGTAAATATATGCTCTAAAAACTAAGAAGCTTTCAAGAAAGAAGTTTTGCGGTCAGTAACTAGCCACTGTTAAATTACCTGCTCACAGAACCTGACTCGCAATACAATGACATCGGTAATCTCATCGCTCGCATAATATTAGACACCATAGAACTCAAGTAACCTCATCACTCACACAACACTCAACACTACAGAACCCAACTCATAACACCAACTCCAGTAGCCTCATCACTCACGCAACACTACAGAACCCAACTCATAACACCAACTCCAGTAGCCTCATCACTCACGCAACACTCAACACTACAGAACCCAACTCATAACACCAACTCCAGTAGCCTCATCACTCACGGAACACTGCAGAATTCAACTCATAATACCAACCCCAGTAGCCTCATCTCTCTCATAACACTAAACCAGTTAGCAAAATTCTTTGGTATACAATATATCAATACAAAAAGTCATTTTTTGACCAGGTTCACTAACACTGCATAACATACTAAGTATATCTCACTAGAAGTGTATGCACCTAGAGCAGCAATACACATGGTGGACGTATATCTCTCAGTGTGTATATGTTGTGTTTGCTGTAATCTCTATTTTGACGAATCAAGACAAAAAGATGACCCAGGATTTTTTTTTTTCGAGTTAGGAGACTCCACACACCACCCTGTTGCAGAATGTGGATAATGGTACACAATACTCTAATAAAGCTCCTTTATATACAGTCAGTTCTTTTATAAAGTTCCTCTATAAATAGACCCCTGGTTGCCTTCAAGAGGGAGCTGGACAGATGCAAAATCAGTACCTGATCAGCCGGGCTGTGGTTCCTATGTCGGTTTACGTGCAGCCAGTAGTGACAACCTGATTGATCAGGGCTTGATCCACCACGAGGCCTGGTCATTAACTGGGCCACGGGGGCGTTGATCCCCAAAA
Source organism: Cherax quadricarinatus (assembly GCF_038502225.1). Classification (NCBI taxonomy): domain Eukaryota; kingdom Metazoa; phylum Arthropoda; class Malacostraca; order Decapoda; family Parastacidae; genus Cherax; species Cherax quadricarinatus. Next base: position 9,996,806 of record NC_091389.1, on the reverse strand, counting down.
CACCCTCCAAGTATACTCCAAATCTAAGTAATGACCGGATAGGCCTACACATCACGTGATATTCAATTATGAATTAACCCTTGCAATCCCGTTTGTGCTACATAGTGGAGCTTCATAACAGAATTGACCCTATGCATAGATAGATATATTAATAACTTATTTAAATCACAATGAACACCTAAAAAATTCATTATAAAATGTGAACATCAATATATCTACAGTACAGGAAGCTGAAACAGTGAAAATATTAAATGACGTAGTTTGGAATAGTATTCAGAGGTGACTATCAGGTGTTTGCAGGATAATTTTGAACAGTATTCAGAGGAGACTATCAACTGTTTGCACCATAGTTTGGAATAGTATTCAGACACTATCAAATATCTGAAGGATACTTTTGGATAGTATTCAGAGGACACTATCAAATATTTACAGGATAGTTGTGAATAGTATTCAGAGTAGACTATCAAATGTCTGCACAATATCCCCTAAAACATTATATACCTTGTCAATGGTGTCTTCCCTCTTTAGTGGCTTCTCTGACGGTCTTGGCGTACTGTCTCCAGAAGATGTGCAGCTCCTGTTGTCCGTCCTGGAGGTTGTGGGGAGGAGAGGTGGCGGAAGGGGGAGCTGGGGGCCTTCCAGCGGAGGCGAGAGTGGATCAGGTGGAGTGGAGAACAGGTGCATGTTGCCAGTGTCGCACGGAATGCTGGGGATTCGACCGCCCTGGATGGTGAACCCAGAGTATGATTGAGGGCAGGGACGGGGAGGTGGTCGAGACGTGTGGGCTGTATCACGGGTCGATGCAGCGCCACTAGCCCGAGTGACGATGGGTGGTTGGCCGACGTGATGTCTGGGGGGTAATGGAGGTGGCGCTGTCGAACTGCTAGGCTGGATGAAGGGATTTGTGAGTGACACTGTCGAGTCGAGGGCCGGCGGAACGTGCACAGGGCTCCTCTTTGATCCATCACCTTCCAGCGGACTGAATGAATCTAACAGATCAGGCAGAGATGACAAGTTGAAGGGTGGGGAATCATCCAGGAGGGTCTTATTTTCTTCGGGTTTTGGCGCTTCTATGCTGGCAGTGCCTTGCTCGCTGCCTTTATCATTACTGTCTAAAGATGACAGCAGCCCAGAGTCCAGTGCTGACAGTCCCTGCAGGAATGACAGACTCTGCTGGGCAGCCAATATGTCTGGGCTGAGAGGGACTTCCAAGGTTGGAGGAGCACTCAGGCTGGCATCTTCTACCTGATTGTTTCCATCAGCAACTTGCGGCTTTCCACTTTCCATCGTCTGTGTAAAGTAAACAAATATGAAATCTATCCCGAATTTAATTGATCAAATTATAATTTTTTTAACACATCGACTATCTCCCACCAAGACAGGGTGACCCAAAAAAGAAGAAATGCTTTCATCTCTCACTTCATCACTGTCTTGCCAGAGAAGTGCCAACATTACAATTCAAAATTGCAACATACAGTGGTACCCCGAGTTTTGAACCCCTCCAACTCGAACAATTATGTAAGTTTATTAATGTAAGTGCCTTTGTAAGTGTATTTTTGGGGGTCTGAAATGGACTAACCTAATTTACATTATTTCTCATGGGAACAAATTCGTCCAGTAACGCCACTTGAACAGTCTTCTGGAACAAATAAAGTTCGAAACTCGGGATACCACTGTATTTCCACTCCTTCAGAGTGCAAGCACTGTACTTCTCACCTCCAGGACTTAAGTCTGGCTAACTGGACTTGAGTCTGGTTAGTCGGACTGGTGGTGATGGTGACGATGATGTGAAAATGAGTAAAAATGACTAGGAAAACATCAAACTACCAGTGATAATGACTAATAATGATTGATGGTGACAATAATGAGGAAGACATCAAACTACCAGTAATAATGACTGATAATGATTGATGGTGACAATAACCAGGAAAATATCAGACTAACAGTGATGACAGAGGAGACGACACCCTACGCCAGGTCACACACCTGCGGCGTCAGGGGCGGCGGCAACAGCTCCGACGCCGGAACTTCCTCGTCGATATCCGCTTTCCGTGGGCGGATGGTCAGAGGTGTCCGCTCAATAACGCCAGCTACCTCTTTACTCACATTCTCCTGCCGTAAATTATTATTATTATTTTTTTAACACGCTGGCCATTCCCCATAGAGGCAGAGTGACCCAAAAAAGAAAAAACACTTTCATCATCACTCACTCCATCACTGTCACTACAGTTCAAAACTGCAACGTATCTCCACTGCACCTCCCACCTCCAGGACGGAACCCCTTCATAAATGTCACCTTGTTCACACTCCAACAGCACATCAAGTCATTCAAACCACTTGCCTCCATTCACTCCTAACACTCAAGCATGCTTGCTAGATGTACAATATACTGTATAATACTTAGACTCTTGGAAGCAAGGGGCTGGCTAGTAACCCCTTCTAATGTATATACAGTGGACCCCCGCTTAACGATCACCTCGAAATGCGACCAATTATGTAAGTGTATTTATGTAAGTGCGTTTGTACGTGTATGTTTGGGGGTCTGAAATGGACTAATCTACTTCACAATATTCCTTATGGGAAAAAAATTCGGTCAGTACTGGCACCTGAACATACTACTGGAATGAAAAAAGTTTGTTAACCGGGGGTCCACTGTATTACTAAAGTCTTCAAAACATTTTGACAAGCTTTTATATCATTATAGATTATTATACACAATTCTGGAGGTCCCCAAGTGTTTGTTAATTGAAGAATTCCTGTATTATGAATTTTTTTTTTTCAACAAGTCGGCCGTCTCCCACCGAGGCAGGGTGACCCAAAAAAGAAAGAAAATCCCCAAAAAGAAAATACTTTCATCATCATTCAACACTTTCACCACACTCGCACATTATCACTGTTTTTGCAGAGGTGCTCAGAATACAACAGTCTAGAAGCATACACATATAAAGATACACAACATATCCCTCCAAACTGCCAATATCCCAAACCCCTCCTTTAAAGTGCAGGCATTGTACTTCCCATTTCCAGGACTCAAGTCCGACTATATGAAAATAACCGGTTTCCCTGAATCCCTTCACTAAATATTACCCTGCTCACACTCCAACAGATCGTCAGGTCCCAAGTACCATTCGTCTCCATTCACTCCTATCTAACACGCTCACGCACGCTTGCTGGAAGTCCAAGCCCCTTACCCACAAAACCTCCTTTACCCCCTCTCTCCAACCCTTTTGAGGACGACCCCTACCCCGCTTTCCTTCCCCTATAGATTTATATGCTTTCCATGTCGTTCTACTTTGATCCATTCTCTCTAAATGACCAAACCACCTCAACAACCCCTCTTCTGCCCTCTGACTAATACTTTTATTAACTCCACACCTTCTCCTAATTTCCACACTCCGAATTTATATACAATTCCAGAGGTTCCCAATGTGCAAATTGAGGACTTGGGAATAAATGATATAAAATACCGACACAAAGGAAATAAAACACATAAGCAGTATAATGTGATCCTTTATTGACAATGTTTTGCCCACACAGTGGGCTTTTTCAAGTCACAAACAGATCTGTTTGTGACTTGAAAAAGCCCACTGTGTGGGCAAAACGTTGTCAATAAAGGATCACATTATACTGCATATGTGTTTATATTTCCAAATTGAGGACTTACTGTAAATGTGAAAATTTTTATAAGGTTTTCTTATTTTTTGAGTCATTCAGCCTCAGTGGGTATTACCCCACAACAAAATTATGTACAGCAAAAATCCCCACTAGATTTGAAAGTCCACAGGATCAGGGAAAGACAGTGAGCATTCAAATTTAAAATAGTTTATTGAATCCATTTCTATGGAGAATACAGTCAAACAAGCTGGAAAGTATTTATTATATGTGATAAAGCAACTTTAACCCTTTGACTGTTTCAGGCCCCTCTCTGAAACTGTCATTCTATGTCGCTCAATTTTTGAAAAAAAAAAATTATTTTTTCTTATGAAATGATAGAGAATCTTTTCCCGATGGTAATGACACCAAAAGTTCGAAATTTGGTCGAAAACTCGTGGAATTATGCTCCCGCGAAGTTAGCGGTCTCGGCGACATATGCGTATCGGCGATTTTGCCGACTTTGAGCCCTATTTTCAGCCAATTCCATTGTTCCAGTTGACCAAACTCGTAGCTATTTCTTTAGAACTCCATTTTATCTATCAGCGGAGTACAAGAAACCTCCCATTTACTAATTTGGACTACCCAATATGGTGGTCAGAAATTGGCAATTTGGCCAATTTCATGCAAAATAAAAAAGATGCCAATTTCAAAATAGGGTCCAGAATAAACAAGGTAGACATTCGTGGCACTAAAATAACATATGCTCTGTTCATTAGTCACATCTCTAGGCCCCTCTTATATTATTATTGCTTTCTATTTTGATTTTTTATTCATACAAAAAAATACAAAATTTACTGTTATGCAGACGACTGCATTATTGTAAAAATGGTATAAATAATATCAGTGCACTAGTGAAAGAATATTAGACTCCCCAGTTGACGTGTATTGGACGTGTGGTGTGATTTATTTACTCTTGAACATTGGTAAAAATCGAACATTTCCGCTACTTTGAGCTCAGTTTCAAGGTCGTTTTCATCGTAAAAGTAATGAAAATCATCTCTATTTCTGTAATATGTTTTCCATTTTATCACCTAAGACCATGAAAACGCGAATACAACGATAAATACTATACGAAAATACACCTCAAAGTCAGCGTTTTATTCCAAAAAAACGATCAGTTTTTTTTTTCTCATTACTCAATGTGTGCTGCAGGATTTTTTTTATGTGGTGCACACTGACCACACAGACCCATTCTCTCACATGTGGGCCTACCAGCTTTCTCCCACTTGATTTGAAGCCGCTAGAATTATTGAGTATATATACGTCAGAAACATTGGCTCGTAAGACGTATTTATACGTCGAAAACAGTCAAAGGGTTAAAAAATAAAACACAAAATTAACAAATAAAATGAAAAATAAAGCATGAAATAAAAAAAATAGAGAAATTTAATAAACACCTTATTAGGGAATTAAATAATGTCAGTGAAAAATTTTTCACTTCAAGTTTTTGAGATATGATTTTTGATACATCACAATTATGGTTTTTTGACGATTATTTTTGCCTCGCTTAATAAATAATAAATTTTGTGCAATTTTATTTATGTTTTCTGAGCATTTATTACCCCTGAGATTCTCGTTGTTACCCCATTTTGGGTAATTTACCGTGATTCCCTGACCTCTGCTTTAGGAGTGAGGCTGCAGGATAAGACTCACCTGGACATCATCCATCTCCTTCATAAGAGCATCCGACTCAGTCAGAAGGCGATCCATGCGTGACTGGAGGTCATCCAGAGTCTTCAGGTTCTGTTGCATTATCCGCATCCCCTGCGGAGAGGAAAATACACTGATACGATATTGAACCTGGAGTGTGGTTTGCTTGCAGGTTCGAATCCTGCTGTGGAATGACAGATAATGTTTATAAATAATTCCGTCTGTGCATTTCTAAGTACATATACAGTAGTCCCCATGAATCCATGGGGATACGTTCCAAGACCTGCTGTGGAAACCCAAAACCACAGCCCAGCTGGTCAGTACCTGACCAGCTGGGATGTGGTTTGTACATCAGTTTGCGTGCAACCAGCAGTAACTGCCTGGTTGATCAGACCCTGATCCAGCATGAGGCCTGGTCTCAGACCGTGCCGCAGGGACACTGACCCTCAAAACCCTCTCCAGGTATACTCCAGGCATACTTGAAACCGTGGATAGCAGCTACCTCTATTTGTAAGTCATTTTTCGTTTACATACAAACCTACGATAAAGCTTAATTGATAAATTAAACAAAATAAGTCTAGAATTAGCACTTTTTCACTGATAAGAAGCACTTCACACTTTGTCATCACTACTTTTGCACTTTGGGTCATTATCAAGCAAAATTAAGGGTTATTTTCAGGCCACAGTAAATCGTGGATACCAAATCCGTATCCACGTGGGATGGACATCCTCAGTTCATCCTGCATTAAGATCGTTGCTCCAATGAACCCATCTTGGGTAGAAAATATCATAAGCTGAATATCAAAGTGATCTTTCTTTCTTTCAACAAACCGGCTGTATCCCACTGAGGCGGGGCGGCCCAAAAAGAAAAACAAAAGTTTCTCTTTTCAAATTTAGTAATTTATACAGGAGAAGGGGTTAATAGCACCTTGCTCCCGGCATTTTAGTCAGCTCTTACAACACGCATGGCTTACGGAGGAAGAATTCTGTTCCACTTCCCCATGGAGATAAGAGGAAATAAACAAGAACAAGAACTAGAAAGAAAATAGTAGAAAACCCAGAGGGGTGTGTATATAAATGCTTGTACATGTATACATGTATGTGCAGTGTGACCTAAGTGTAAGTAGAAGTAGCAAGACATACCTGAAATCTTGCATGTTTATGAGTCAGAAAAAAAAGACAGCAATCCTCCCATCATGTAAAACAATTACAGGTTTTCGTTTTACACTCACTTGGCAGTACGGTAGTACCTCCCTGGGTGGTTGCTGTCTACCAACCTACTACCTAGAAAGTGATATGATAAATAAATAATTACTGTCAATGAATAAATAAATAAACAAATAATTACTTTAACTAAATACCAGTATTGAAAAGTAAACAAATGAATACAAGTTATGGACTTGTTACCTTCATGCTGGGTAATTATCTTAAGTTTCATCTCCAAAGTAATTTCTGCCACACCATCGTAAAGTCAAACTATTGTAAGTCGAACCATCACAAAGTCAAAATATTGTAAGTCATAATACTGTATGTCAAAATATCATGAGTCAAAATAATGTAAGTTAAGGAGCACTGGTATAATAGTTTGAAAGGAGGATAGATTATTTCAAGTTGTAATAATGACCAGAAATGAATCTGCTCACCTCACACAACCAGACACCGCCGTCCAGGGCGTTGGGCGGCAGTGCCACGCCCGACATGTAGCGCTCGAATTCGTCTGCCGTCAATCCCAGACTCTCTGCTGTCATCTTCTCAATGAAGGCGACCGCACAGCACTGCAAGAAAAATAATGATTGTAAACTGCCCAGTACCACTGAGGTGACACCTCACTCAGAAAAGGTGGGGTTTGAGAAAGACCTGCCTAGTATGGGCCAATAAAAAGCACAAATTTAACATGATATCAGACAAACGTGTGTGTGAGTTAGCTTTGTGTGGGGTGAAGATATGTTGCAGTTTTTTAACTGTAGTATAGTTGCACTTCTGGCAAGACAGTGATGGAGTGAATGATGATGAAGAATGTTTCTTCAGTTATGGGTCACCTTGCCTCGGTAGGAAATGGTTGATGTGTTAATGATAAAAAAGAAATATTTGAATAAGCAAAGATCTTTTTTCTTCATGCTTAAAACTTACCAGGTTGGTGAAGAAATAGCCGGCCTCTCCACTCTGGAGACTGCTTTGCTGCGCAAAGTTTGTGATGTAAGCAATGTTACTGTGGAGGAGCGGTGGACTGGCCTGCAGCACGCAGTAGATGAGTGCTGGCAGGAAGTCGTCCGCCGAGGCTGGGGAGCCACCCCTCGACTGCTTCAGCAGATTGAGCACGTGGTGGCTGGAAGACACCAGGCACTTCAATTTGTCGGACGGAACGCGCCTGCTGTTCATTTCTATCAACTCTGTGAGGAGGGCAATGTTTAGACATCTTACTAACTCTGTGTGGAGGGGCAATGTTCAGACATATTCAGACATCTTAATAATACATGTACAACACCAGCCAGTGACTATATTAGTTCAATACAGAAAACACATTCAACGAGAGTAGAAGATAATGTTATGTAGAAGATAATGAAGACAAAAATACAGTGGACCCCCGCATAACGATTACCTCCGAATGTGACCAATTATGTAAGTGTATTTATGTAAGTGCGTTTGTACGTGTATGTTTGGGGGTCTGAAATGGACTAATCTACTTCACAATATTCCTTATGGGAACAAATTCGGTCAGTACTGGCACCTGAACATACTTCTGGAGTGAAAAAATATCGTTAACCGGGGGTCCACTGTAATCTTACTTTCTACTCTCATTGTATATTATCTCTCTAGTGAACTAATACTGCCACAGGTTGGCAAAACACCTTCAAAACATGACACCCAGGTGTTGCACACATGTCTAATTCCTCATTCTATCAGTATTTTGCACCATAACTGTCACGAACCCTATTACTGCTCTCTAAGATCCGTACCAATGAGAATTTATACAGTTTTCCTGCCACACATTGCTATGATGTCCACTTCAACTTGCATAATTGTAAACCGTACTAAATTTGATATTTCCTAAATCTCTTTATAATAATAATAATAATAATAATAATAATAATAATAATAATAATAATAATAGTGATAATAATAATAATAGTAATAATAATAGTAATAATAATAATAATAATAATAATAATAATAATAATGATATCTATTTCTATAAGTACATGTACAAGGTATACAGACCATAGTTGACATCAATGACATACTACTATACAGAAAGTCCCTTGTTATGCTGAGCATTTCCTGCAAATTATGTCAGTTTTGTCCCCAAGATGCCACCCACACCAGTCCACTAACACCTGGGTTCAACCCCCAGTATGGCTGGAAACACTAGGATGTTTCCTTAAGACACCTGCTGTCCATGTTCACCTAGCAGTAAAATAGGTACCTGGGTGTTAGTGGACTGGTGTGGGTCACATCCTGGGGACAAAGAACAAGAACTAGTAAGAAAACCCAGAGGGGTGTGTGTATATATGCTTGTACATGCATGTGTAGTGTGACCTAAGTGTAAGTAGAAGTAGCAAGACGTACCTGAAATCTTGCATGTTTATGAGACAGAAAAAAAAGACACCAGGAATCCTACCATCATGTAAAACAATTACAGGCTTCCATTTTACACTCACTGGCAGGACAGTAGTACCTCCCTGGGCGGCTGCTGTCTACCAACCTACTACCACAGGATGGTAGTACCTCCCTGGGCATTTGTTGTCTACCAACCTACTACCACAGGATGGTAGTACCTCCTTGGGTGGTTGCTGTTTACAAGCCTACTACCTAGGAAAAATAAAAAAATTTTGATTATTATTGTTACATGTATACCTGGAGTATACCCAGAGGGGGTTTCAGGTGTCAACTACACTTTGCATGCTACACAATATTGTTTGTTTGTAAAATGTGTTTCAAAAGTTCAACGCCAGTAAAAGATGTGATGAATGGTTTGAAAAACCGACAGTGGCTTCATCAGTCCAATACAAAGAGGAAGGCGTAAGGAGATTGATTGATGGACTGAACACATCGACTCCAGGTTGAGGGACTGATTACCTCATTCTCCTCCTCTCCTTACGCCTTCCTCTTTGTATTGGACTGATGAAGCCACTGTGTGGCGAAACGTTTCCTGAATAAAGATTTCCATATGCTGCATAAGTGTCTCAATCTTCAGCCAGTAAAAGACTCACGGAATCATAATGTCGTGATTTCGAACAACTCATGGAATGGATGGGATCTGAACCTATAGTGAGTGAGTGGTAAAACTCACAGGAGAATATGCAGACAAAAGATAATGGAGAACATAAGAAAGGAGGAACAGGAGGCCTACTGGCCCATACTAGGAAGGTCCTTCTCAAACCCAAACCCACTAAAAAACATTGGCCCAACCCATTATCAGTGTTACCCAAGGAATAAGCTTTGATAACATTACTTACTCATGTGCAAGTCCCACTCTAATCCAACCCTTCTCACTCATGTACAAATCCTACTCCACTCCAACCCTTCTCACTCATGTACAAATCCCACTCTAATCCAACCCCTCTCATGTATTTATCTAACCTATATTTGAAGCTAGCCAAGGTTTTAGCTTCTCTGACCCCACTCCCTATACTAGTAAGTAATAGAAGTGCATACTAGCACCAAGCATAGGATCGACTAGCATGATACACTAAGTCCTCAACTGACAAACACGTTGGTGAGCTTCTAAATTGTGCATAATAATATATAGCAATATTAACTATTTTTCATCCACAAAGTGGGTTTTATTAAGTCACAAACAGGTCTTATGATGTTTTGGTCTGACTTTGACCATTGGCCAGTTGCAGAGGTCCAAGTTGAGCCGAAATTCATCACACATTTCTCTCTCCTATTGTGGGCTATTTGTGTACTGTTCCAGTCATGGTATTATTTATTTTTGTTCTTTATATACTGTTAAAATGGTGAAATATAGCCTAGCCTGGTCAACTACGGTGAAGCACAGCCTAGCCTGGTCAACTACGGTGAAGCACAGCCTAGCCTGGTCAACTATGGTGAAGCACAGCCTAGCCTGGTCAACTATGGTGAAGCACAGCCTAGCCTGGTCAACTATGGTGAAGCACAGCCTAGCCTGGTCAACTACGGTGAAGCACAGCCTAGCCTGGTCAACTATGGTGAAGCACAGCCTAGCCTGGTCAACTATGGTGAAGCACAGCCTAGCCTGGTCAACTAGGGTGAACATCCATGACACTCACCAGTTATAACCAGGTCCAATGTTTCTCTTACTTCTTCACAGGAGTCCTTAACTCCGCACTCCAGGTGCTGACTGCTCACCCATGCCAAACTCCGGATTCTGAAAGAGAAAAATGGAGTATTTGTGAAGCGATTCAGGGAAACTGGATGGCTGGACTTGAGTCCTGGAGGAGGGAAGTACAGTGCTTGTGCCCTGAAGGTTGGGTGGGACTGTTACAGTTCTGGAGGTGGGAAGTACAGTGCCTGCACTCTGAAGAGTGAGTGAGGATGTTACACACCAACATAATCACTATACACACCAACATAATCACTATACACACCAACATAATCACTATACACACAACATAATCACTATACACACCAACATAATCACTATACACACCAACATAATCACTATACACACCAACATAATCACTATACACACAACATAATCACTATACATACCAACATAATCACCAAACACATCAGCCTTGAATCAGGAATAACAAGAGGCCACAGTTGGAAATTCAGAAAAACAAAAATGAAGCCAACGGATAACCAAAATTTATATTCCACGGGACAGTTGACCAATGGAACAATTGAAAAGTTGTAGTAGTATTAACTACTACAACCGCTGGGAATGTTAAAAACTACACAGAAAACAAATTACTGAAGATGGGATAAAAAAAGCCTAGAAATTGGCATTTTTTTACAAAAAGGTATTTACAAAAAGATATTTAAAGAAAAGTTACTACAAATCAGTTACCCCAAGCAATGTAACTGAGATCCAGGAGTACCTAATATTCTCCAGTTTTGACTGGTGTTACCTGTTTTGACTGTAGTGTTACCAGTTTTGACTGTAGTGTTACCAGTTTTGACTGTAGTGTTACCAGTTTTGACTGTAGTGTTACCAGTTTTGACTGTAGTGTTACCAGTTTTGACTGTAGTGTTACCAGTTTTGACTGTAGTGTTACCAGTTTTGACTGTAGTGTTACCAGTTTTGACTGTAGTGTTACCAGTTTTGACTGTAGTGTTACCAGTTTTGACTGTAGTGTTACCAGTTTTGACTGTAGTGTTACCTGTTTTGACTGTAGTGTTACCAGTTTTGACTGTAGTGTTACCAGTTTTGACTGTAGTGTTACCAGTTTTGACTGTAGTGTTACCAGTTTTGACTGAAGTGTTACCTGTTTTGAATGGCCAGATCCTTCTCCTCGTTGACGGCATTTACGGCGCTGATAAGCGCTTTGTAGAGTCGTGTTGTCACATAGCGCTCGGTCAGCTCATTGATCTTGTCCACTTGTTCTTGAGTTAAGTCTGGGCAAAGTCAGCATAAAATACAAGTATATTAAACAATATATACTACAGCCTCTCCTCACTTAACGAGTTCCGTTCCTAAGTCTACATCGGTAAACGAATCTGTCGCTAAGTGAACATAAGAACATAAGAATGTAGGAACACTGCAGAAGGCCTACTGGCCCATGCGAGGCAGGTCCTTATCAAAACGACCTCTACCTAAAGCTATCCAAGAAATAACTCCCGTACACCAATGGCATCATTCTCCTCCTGCTCTTCAAGTCTCTCCCCTTCATGGACCGATGAAGCCACTGTGTGGCGAATCATTTCCTCAGTGGTTCTATGAATGTTAGTGGGTTTGTGTCATCTTTGATGCTGTTTTAATGTCACCTCTGCACCATTTATAACCTTTCTGGTATATTTTTAAATGTTTATACAGCAGTGTACTGTATATTGCAATAAAAAAAATAAGAGGAAATCAGCTCTAATATACATTATTCAGGTATGTATACTGGTCAGAGAGCCCGTCGTAAGCCCGAGTTGTTGGTAAATGAGTACGTTGCCGAGTTGTATTTTTTCACTCCAGAAGTACATTCAGGTGAGTACGACAGAATTGCTAAGAAATATTGAAGGCTTTCAGTATAAAACGGATTCGGAACATGCGGGGGTCCACTGTATAAGGAAACACACCCAATGTTTCCACCCGTGCCAAAGATCAAACCATGAACACTCGGTGTGTGAAGCGAGAGCATCAGGAACCTAAGAACCACACAAACGGGGCTCTTCTGTATTATTAATAATAACACCAAGGCTGGGTGACCCAAAGAAGAAAGCATTCGCTCTACGATTATTATAATTCTTGTTATTATTATTATTATGATATAGGATAGACAAGTTGTAAATAGTGAAATATATAGCACAAATACAGTATTAAGATAATGTTTAGTTGATAGCATTTTACTGAGATGTTGCTTAATGTAATGCCATAGAGCACATAGTAACACTACCAAGCAACCCATGTGTACAAGACACACGTGTACATGTGTACAAGACACACGTGTACATGTGTACAAGACACACGTGTACATGTGTACAAGACACGTGTACATGTGTACAAGACACACGTGTACATGTGTACAAGACACACGTGTACATGTGTACAAGACACATGTGTACAAGACACACGTGTACATGTGTACAAGACACACATGTACATGTGTACAAGACACACGTGTACATGTGTACAAGACACACGTGTACATGTGTACAAGACACGTGGGTAGCTTGTTAAGGAATGGGTTGATTAGGAGTTATGGTGGAGGGAAGTATAGGGAGAATGAGTGGGAGGGTAAGACAGAGAGAATGAGTGGGAGGGTAAGACAGGGAGAATGAGTGGAAGGGTAAGACAGGGAGAATGAGTGGAAGGGTAAGACAGGGAGAATGAGTGGGAGGGTAAGACAGGGAGAATGAGTGGGAGGGTAAGACAGGGAGAATGAGTGGGAGGGTAAGACAGGGAGAATGAGTGGGAGGGTAAGACAGGGAGAATGAGTGGAAGGGTAAGACAGGGAGAATGAGTGGAAGGGTAAGACAGGGAGAATGAGTGGGAGGGTAAGACAGGGAGAATGAGTGGGAGGGTAAGACAGGGAGAATGAGTGGGAGGGTAAGACAGGGAGAATGAGTGGGAGGGTAAGACAGGGAGAATGAGTGGGAGGGTAAGACAGGGAGAATGAGTGGGAGGGTAAGACAGGGAGAATGAGTGGGAGGGTAAGACAGGGAGAATGAGTGGGAGGGTAAGACAGGGAGAATGAGTGGGAGGGTAAGACAGGGAGAATGAGTGGGAGGGTAAGACAGGGAGAATGAGTGGGAGGGTAAGACAGGGAGAATGAGTGGGAGGGTAAGACAGGGAGAATGAGTGGGAGGGTAAGACAGGGAGAATGAGTGAGGGTAAGACAGGGAGAATGAGTGGGAGGGTAAGACAGGGAGAATGAGTGGGAGGGTAAGACAGGGAGAATGAGTGGGAGGGTAAGACAGGGAGAATGAGTGGGAGGGTAAGACAGGGAGAATGAGTGGGAGGGTAAGACAGGGAGAATGAGTGGAAGGGTAAGACAGGGAGAGAGTGAGTGGGGAGAATGAGTAAGACAGTGAGAATGAGTGGGAGGGTAAGACAGGGAGAATGAGTGGGAGGGTAAGACGGAGAATGAGTGGGAGGGTAAGACAGGGAGAATGAGTGGAAGGGTAAGACAGGGAGAATGAGTGGAAGGGTAAGACGGAGAATGAGTGGGAGGGTAAGACAGGGAGAATGAGTGGGAGGGTAAGACAGGGAGAATGAGTGGGAGGGAGGCAGAGATGAAGTAGGGAAGAAGGAAAGGGGAGAGAGATAGAGTAAGGAAAGAAAGGAAGGAGGCAGGAAGAGTATAAAGGATGTACAAGCAGTACAATACAACACCTGCAAGAGTCAATGGTTCAAGATTTCATTTGGTGGACTAATAAGAGGTAATTTGGTGGACTAATAAGAGGTAATTTGGTGGACTAATAAGAGGTAATTTGGTGGACTAATAAGAGGTAATTTGGTGGACTAATAAGAGGTAATTTGGTGGACTAATAAGAGGTAATTTGGTGGACTAATAAGAGGTAATTTGGTGGACTAATAAGAGACAATGGACTGCAGGTAATAGTGACTGTGGAAGACAGAAATAAGATTTCCATGACTGTAACAATAGAGGACAATTCTATAACCAATGGACTTGTCTGCTGTTTCCAAATCAACCAAGTGGACTTTATCCTGTGTTTCCATGGGGATTCAAGGTAGCCAGTCAGTGGGACTTGAGTCCTGGAGGTGTATATTAGTGCCTGTACTCTGAAGGTGGTGTGGGGGAGGCTGCAATTATAGGGTCATCTCAACTGTGATATCAGTGCCCTTCTGGCAAGATAGTGATCATGTGACAGTGAAGGTGTTTCCTCTTTTCTGGGTCACCAATGTTGGTGGGAGATGTCCAATGAGGTCAAAATAAAATTACAAAGTCCGTCAAATCGAGATTTTACTCCTGCAAGGCTACTCTGGTCTCTTACATCAGCAGGTAAAACAAATGCCAAAGAATTTACCATGATAGGCGCTCTGCATTGAGACCATTTCGTTCATGGTGTTGTAGAAGTCGTGGACCTGCTCGCCGGACTCGTCCACAGACTGGAACTCCACGCACCGCAGCATCTTGTCCACGAACATGTTGATCTGCTTGCTCACACGCACTTGCACGTCCTTGCTCAGAGTCTGCAAGTACCACAATTCTGATTTGTGTCAATGTGGGAGAGAAGCGCCAAACTTGTCTGTTGTCCGGTGCGAAGAGTGGTAGATACACTGTACAGCCTGGACAATGGTTCAGCCTAGACAATGGTCCAGCCTGAACAATGGTCCACCCTGAACAATGGTCCAACCTGGACACAGGGCCAGCTTAAGCTTAACTTCAGACCAGTTCTTAAGCAGTATGTAAGCCCTGAATGCACTGCCTGTTAATGGCTTTCTTTATGCCTATCAATATTTTAATACAGTGGACCCCCGGTTAACGATTTTAATCCGTGCAAGAGGGATAATTGTTATGCGAAATAATCGTTATGCGAATGAATTTTCCCCATAAGAAATAATGGAAATAAAATTAATCCGTGCAAGACGCCCAAAAGTATGAAAAAAATTTTTTTTTACCACATGAAATGTTAATTTTAATACACACAAACTGAAAAAGGCATGCACAATTACATGACACTTACTTTTATTGAAGATCTGGTGATGATTGATGGGATGGGAGGAGGGGAGAGCATTATCTTCTTACTGTTTAGAAGGGGAATCCCCTTCCATTACGACTTGAGGTAGCAAGTCCTTTTCCGGGGTTACTTCCCTTCTTCTTTTAATGCCACTAGGACCAGCTTGAGAGTCATTGGACCTCTGTCGCACAACAAATCTGTCCATAGAGCTCTGTACCTCCCGTTCCTTTACGATTTGTCTAAAATGGGCCACAACATTGTCATTGAAATAGTCACCAGCACGGCTTGCAACAGCTGTGTCAGGGTGATTTTCATCTATGCAAACTACATTACCTATATGCTGCAGAAAAGAAAGAAATGAACCATACCCCCGGCCGGGATTGAACCCGCGGTCATAGAGTCCCGGCCGGGGGTATGGTTTGTTTGCAATCGTGTCATTACGATTTCTTGAGTCAAGAAAGAAATGATCTGTAATCGTACGGAAGAAATCACAATAAAACACCAGAGTGCAAATATAAAGAAATCAGGCTGGGCCTTTTATGTCCAAGGTCAAGGGTTGGTTTTGTCCTAAACTTTAGCAGTTTACTACTGTTACATTACAACTGCTTGGAAACATTGTCTTATGTGCCACAAAATACGGTAATTCACAATTTTGTAAATTTGCACACACACACAAGATTAATCCCAGAGTTAAGGGCTATGCCCTATGAGGAGAAGTTAAGGGAACTCAACCTGACAACAATGGAGGACAGGAGAAATAGGAAGACATGGCAATGACACATAAAATCCCGAGAGGAATTAACAAGATGGATATGGACAGGATGTTTCAGAGATGGGACACAACATTGGGACACAGCAACGAGGGGACAGCAACAAGGGGACAGAGCAACAAGGGGACAGAGCAACAAGGGGACAGAGCAACAAGGGGACAGAGCAACAAGGGGACAGAGCAACAAGGAGACACAGCAACAAGGGGACACAGCAACATGGGCACACAGCAACAAGGGGACAGAGCAACATGGAGACACAGCAACAAGGGGACACAGCAACAAAGGAACACAGCAACAAGGGGACACAGCAACAAGGGGACAGCAACAAGGGGACACAACTGGAAGTTGAAAACTTATATGGGTACAGGGATGTTAAGAAGTATTTCTTCAGTCACAGAGTTGTCTGGAAGTGGAACAATCTGGAGAGTGAAGTAATGGAGGCAGGATCCATACATAGCTTTTAAAAATGTATGATAAATTTCATGGAGCAGGGAGAGAGACTGGACCTAGTAGCAACCAGCGAAGAGGCAGGGCCAGGAGAAGTGACTTGATCCCTACAATCACAAGTATGTGAGTACAAAAAGGTGAGTATATATATACACACAAAAAACAAAACAAAAACAACAAAAAAAAAAAATTCCCCATTAATACAAGTCAGATCAAGGTTCAGCATTGTATGAGTGTAATGCCAACTGTAGAATGAGTCACATTACCTTCAGAAAGTCATTAAACTCTTGTCCAACACACTGCGATTCGATGCTGAGTTGTCGGTTTGGCTTAGGGTGTTCCACTTTGTTGACGTCTGCAATATTATCATTTTTATTAATTGTTAACATCTTCAATATTATTATTAGTTAAAGAATTAAACGCCATGATTTTGGGCAGGATCATCTCAGAATAAAATGCCACACGCACCTTTGCTCTGCGACTTGCGGAAGATGGACTTGACCGCCTTGGTCCGCTTGTCGAGCTGCTGCCGCCGCTTCTCCTCGAAGCGGTCGAACTTGCGACTCATCATGGAGGTAGCGGTGGAGGTGAGTTCTGACACATCGCTCACCGAACGACTCACCTTGCTGCAATGTAAACATTACAATGTAAACAATTTAATGAGTACAATGACCAAGCCTCGTTTCTCTGGGGCCTATTCTCAAAGCAGGCCTGCTGGTGGATCAAGGCCTGATCAACCAGGCTGTTACTGCTGGCCACTGCTATCATATGGTAATGTATCCCCTATACACTTTTTAAATGGTATTACCATACACACACACATACAAAAATACATTCATGTATACATACATGCACATATATGAAATATAAACAAATACATGGATGTGTAGTAACCTGTACATGCATACATATACACACACATACAAATGTATACATATATATTTTTATATTTTGGTGGGTGATATCAAACATACATATACATAGTACGTATTAAGATAAAATAAAGATTTATTAAAATGTTAACCACTCTTATCTTGTCTAGACTTAAGTACAGCCTCTCCTCACTTAGCGACGTACTTGTTTACCAAAGTCTCGGACTCATGACGGGCTCTCTGACCAGTATGCATACCTAAATACAGTGGAACCTCAAAAATCGAACGTATCACATATCAAACGTTTCGAAAATAAGACCATTTTTTCGGACAAACTGTGTCCCTATTATCGAACGCTCCCCTATTTTCGGACCGCCGGGTACGGGACCTGTCCGCTGGCCCGCTCTGTCCGCGTCCCCGCGCAGGCGCCGTGAGCAGTCTAGCTTTGTTTATGCTTGAGTGAACACTAACCTGCAATCTCATTCACACATTTTACGATTATTTAAATGTGTTTAATGCTTGTGGGGCTGTGAAATAAGCTGCCATGGGCCCAAAGAAACTTGCTAGCGGTACCCTTGTGGTAAAGAAAGTGAGAAACACCATAGATGTGAAGAAGGAAAAAATACAGAAGTATGAGATTGGAGTGAGACTTGTTGAGCTTGCCAGGATGTACAGAGGACTGTGGGCAGTTATTTTGTGAGACAGAAACAGACGACTGTGGACAATTATTTTGTGAGACAGAAACAGACGACTGTGGACAGTTATTTTGTGGGACAGAAACAGACAACTGTGGACAATTATTTTGTGGGACAGAAACAGACAACTGTGGACAATTATTTTGTGGGACAGAAACAGACGACTGTGGACAGTTATTTTGTGAGACAAACAGACGATTGTGGACAGTTATTTTGTGAGACAAACAGACGACTGTGGACAGTTATTTTGTGAGACAAACAGATGACTGTGGACAGTTATTTTGTGAGACAGAAACAGACAACTGTGGAGTTATTTTGTGAGACAAACAGACGATTGCCCATCACCTCCCGCCCTCACCCACCCGAGGACTACACACGCCCACGCAGCCTAGCGCATTCCACGGAAGGGCGCATTCCACGGAAGGGACACGGAGACACGCCGGTCCGAGCTCGGTTCGGGAGGCAGCCGCAGCAGCAGCAGCAGCAGGAGCAGCAGAAGCTGTTGTGACACACACCTCTGACTGGCTGACTGACTAACTGACTGACTGAAGACTGCCTGATGTTCCTTCGCCTCGCCCAGTCCTGCGCCCGAGCCCAGGCCCGCTTCCTGCACAGGCCCGACTGGCCCGACCCTCAGAGCCAATCCTTATCCCGAAGTGATAAGGCACCTAAAATGGAGAAATATAGCAAATAATATTGTTGCAGTAATAACACCAGGAGGCAGCTCTGATGAAAACTCACACTCACACGAGCTTTTAAATCTCTGCACAAAATTCAATTTAAACCAGCAAATAATAGAGCCTACTAGACTGGAGAATACACTAGACCTCATCTTCACTAACAATGATGATCTGATAAAAAATGTCACCATATCAAAAACAATATACTCAGATCACAACATAATTGAGGTTCAGACATGTATGCGCGGAGCCCCAGACCGACATAATGAGATTAGTCACGAGGGTGCATTCACCAAATTCAACTTCAATAACAAAAACATAAAGTGGGACCAAGTAAACCAAGTCCTAACCGATATAAGCTGGGAAGATACACTAAGCAACACAGACCCCAACTTATGCCTAGAACAGATTAACTTGGTGGCACTCGATGTATGCACAAGGCTTATTCCTCTAAGAAAAAGGAGGAGTAGATGTAAAATAGAAAGAGACAGGCGCTCCCTTTACAGGCGACGGAAAAGAATAACAGAGTGGCTAAAAGAGGTCAATATATCTGAAATGCGTAGGGAGACACTGGTCAGAGAAATAGCAAGCATCGAACTTAAGCTAAAGGAATCTTATAGGAGTCAGGAATCACGGGAAGAACTAAAAGCCATAAATGAAATCGAAAGAAACCCAAAGTATTTCTTCTCCTATGCCAAATCAAAGTCGAGAACAACGTCCAGTATTGGGCCCCTACTTAAACAAGATGGGTCCTACACAGATGACAGCAAGGAAATGAGTGAGCTACTCAAGTCCCAATATGACTCAGTTTTTAGCAAGCCGCTAACCAGACTGAGAGTCGAAGATCAAAATGAATTTTTTATGAGAGAGCCTGCACTCTGAAGGAGGGGTGTTAATGTTGCAGTTTAAAAACTGTAGTGTAAAGCACCCTTCTGGCAAGACAGTGATGGAGTGAATGATGGTGAAAGTTTTTCTTTTTCGGGCCACCCTGCCTTGGTGGGAATCGGCCAGTGTGATAATAAAATAAATAATAAAGCCTATCCGATGTTATCCTGACGCCAAATGACTTCGAACAGGCGATAAATGACATGCCCATGCACTCTGCCCCAGGGCCAGACTCATGGAACTCCGTGTTCATCAAGAACTGCAAGAAGCCCCTATCACGAGCCTTTACCATCCTATGGAGAGGGAGCATGGACACGGGGGTCGTCCCACAGTTACTAAAAACAACAGACATTGCCCCACTCCACAAAGGGGGCAGTAAAGCAACAGCAAAGAACTACAGACCGATAGCACTAACATCCCATATCATAAAAATCTTTGAAAGGGTCCTAAGAAGCAAGATCACCACCCATCTAGAAACCCATCAGTTACAAAACCCAGGGCAACATGGGTTTAGAACAGGTCGCTCCTGTCTGTCTCAACTATTGGATCACTACGACAAGGTCCTAGATGCACTAGAAGACAAAAAGAATGCAGATGTAATATATACAGACTTTGCAAAAGCCTTCGACAAGTGTGACCATGGCGTAATAGCGCACAAAATGCGTGCTAAAGGAATAACAGGAAAAGTCGGTCGATGTATCTATAATTTCCTCACTAACAGAACACAGAGTAGTAGTAGTCAACAGAGTAAAGTCCGAGGCAGCTACGGTGAAAAGCTCCGTTCCACAAGGCACAGTACTCGCTCCCATCTTGTTCCTCATCCTCATATCTGACATAGACAAGGATGCCAGCCACAGCACCGTGTCTTCCTTTGCAGATGACACCCGAATCTGCATGACAGTGTCTTCCATTGCAGACACTGAAAGGCTCCAGGCGGACATCAACCAGATCTTTCAGTGGGCTGCAGAAAACTATATTAAGTTCAACGATGAGAAATTTCAATTACTAAGATATGGTAAACACGAGGAAATTAAATCTTCATCAGAGTACAAAACAAATTCTGGCCACAAAATAGAGCGAAACACCAACGTCAAAGACCTGGGAGTGATCATGTCGGAGGATCTCACCTTCAAGGACCATAACATTGTATCAATCGCATCTGCTAGAAAAATGACAGGATGGATAATGAGAACCTTCAAAACTAGGGATGCCAAGCCCATGATGACACTCTTCAGGTCACTTGTTCTATCTAGGCTGGAATATTGCTGCACACTAACAGCACCTTTCAAGGCAGGTGAAATTGCTGACCTAGAAAATGTACAGAGAACCTTCACGGCGCGCATAACGGAGATAAAACACCTCAATTACTGGGAGCGCTTGAGGTTCCTAAACCTGTATTCCCTGAAATGCAGGCGGGAGAGATACATGATTATATACACCTGGAAAATCCTAGAGGGACTAGTACCGAACTTGCACACGAAAATCACTCACTACGAAAGCAAAAGACTTGGCAGACGATGCAACATCCCCCCAATGAAAAGCAGGGGTGTCACTAGCACGTTAAGAGACCATACAATAAGTGTCATGGGCCCCGAGACTGTTCAACTGCCTCCTAGCACACATAAGGGGGAATACCAACAGACCCCTGGCAGTCTTCAAGCTGGCACTGGACAAGCACCTAAAGTCGGTTCCTGACCAGCCAAGCTGTGGCTCGTACGTTGGTTTGCGTGCAGCCAGCAGTAACAGCCTGGTTGATCAGGCTCTGATCCACCAGGAGGCCTGGTCACAGACCAGGCCGCGGGGGCGTGACCCCCGGAACTCTCTCCAGGTAAACCATTATAGTATGCTCCTCACTTAGCGATGAATTCGTTTAATGGTGTGGCCTTACGAACAGAACTCCGTCGTTAAGTGAGGAGAGGCTGTAATTATTATGTATACTAGGATTAGTCTGCCTGAAATCCCCCAGCATGATAGTGGCTTTCTTTGTATTTAAGAAATTAAAATTGTAATTACACATTGTAACCTTTGCAAATAAACAAAGTTTTTATTCTTTTATTCTATTATACAAATACAGTGGACCCCCGCATAACGTTATTATTTCAATCCAGAAGTCTGTTTGGGTGCCATTATAGACCAAATTTGTTCCCATAAGAAATAGTGTGAATTAGATTAGTCCGTTTCAGACCCCCAAAAATACACCTACAAAAGCACTTACAAAAATACACTTACATAATTGGTCGAGTTGGGAGCTGATCGTTATGCAGGGGTCCACTGTACATGGGTAAGCAGGAACTCGTGTGAATAAGCAGGTAGTGATACAGGTACAATAGATACAAATGTAGTTAGCAAGAGAAGTGAGAACATAGGCAAGAATACAAGTACAGTGGTACCTCAAATTTCGGCTGAAATTCGTTCCAGAAGGCTGTTCGAGTGCCGTTTCCAAACGAATCTGTTCCCATAAGGAATAATGTAAATTAGATAAGTCTGTTTCAGACCACCAAAAATACACTTACATAACTGTTCGAGCTGGGAACTGTTAGAAATTTGAGGTACCACTGTAGAAGGGATAAGACAATACCAAAATGTTTGCCGATATTAATGATCAGTTTCAGGCCGGTACCAATACCATCAGAACTACCTGATACCCGTGCCTTGGCACGTCCCTAATAAGTAGGTAAGCAGGCAGAGAGGGACACAGGAAAGCAGGCAAATAAGACAGATGAGTAGGTACAGACAAGAGATCTAATAATAATAATAATAATCAGGCAAGAGAAATAATAATAATGATATTAATAACCCCCCCAAACACAAACGGGGCTAACTACCGGTACTGAACAATGTCAACATCCATAATGAGGGCGGTCGATGTGCTTGTCAGTGGCTCAGTGACTGCTTCGACGATGGCCAGTGACAGGTCAAAATTTCTGTTTGAAAACTGCTAACAAAGATTTTAAGATTACAGTTAGGCCTTTTATAACTTGTGTACAGTTAGGCCTTTTATGAAACTTCTGTACAGTTAGGCCTTTTATAACTTCTGTTCAGTTAGGCCTTTTATAACTTCTGTACAGCTAGGCCTTTTATAACTTCTGTACAGTTAGGCCTTTTATAACTTCTGTACAATTAGGTCTTTTATAACTTTGTGCAGTTAGGCCTTTTATAACTTCTGTAGTCAGGCCTTTTATAAAAATTCTGTAGTCAAGCTTTTCATAACTTCTGTAGTCAGGCCTTTTATAAATTCTGTAGTCAGGCCTTTTATAAAAATTCTGTAGTCAGGCCTTTTATAAATTCTGTAGTCAGGCCTTTTATAACTTCTGCAATCAGGCCTTTTATAACTTCTGTAGTCAGGCCTTTCATAACTTCTGTAGTCAGGCCTTTTATAAATTCTGTAGTCAGGCCTTTTATAAAAATTCTGTAGTCAGGCCTTTTATAACTTCTGTAGTCAGGCCTTTTATAACTTCTGTAGTCAGGCCTTTTATAAAAATTCTGTAGTCAGGCCTTTCATAACTTTTGTAGTCAGGCCTTTTATAACTTCTGTAGTCAGGCCTTTTATAACTTCTGTAGTCAGGCCTTTTATAACTTCTGTAGTCAGGCCTTTTATAACTTCTGTAGTCAGGCCTTTTATAAAAATTCTGTAGTCAGGCCTTTTATAAAAATTCTGTAGTCAGGCCTTTTATAACTTCTGTAGTCAGGCCTTTTATAACTTCTGTAGTCAGGCCTTTTATAAAAATTCTGTAGTCAGGCCTTTCATAACTTTTGTAGTCAGGCCTTTTATAACTTCTGTAGTCAGGCCTTTTATAAAAATTCTGTAGTCAGGCCTTTCATAACTTTTGTAGTCAGGCCTTTTATAAAACTCTTCTGTCTTGTGTTTTCATGAAAGAAATTGAAAAACTGCATCCAAAATTGATCAGCCCATAGTATTAAAGGCCTTCTCATAAGGTGTTAAAGAGAAGAACTTGACACAAGAATTGAGTGTTCATGGAGGTACCAGTTGAGTGTATGTTTGCTGCCACCGTGGTTGAATACACTGAGAGCAACGTCAACTTAGCGGTGCTTGTGTTCAGGAGCGTATCCCAACTATTGTTCTGTGGGTTATCTGTAAGCACAATGGACAGGTTTAGATAAGAAAAAGATACCTAGTTACGACCCACTGGCTGATATCCAGACACGGAAGCAGTGTTCAAACGACTGTCCTGTCCACTGTCTGTCTACCTAGAGACTATCTGGATTCCACCTGGAGTCAACTTGGAGTCTAACTGGAGTCTACATTGAACTAAGCCCCGGAACACCTGGAGGATGCTCCGGGGGTAGATGCCCCCTCATGGCCCGGTCCACGACTAGGCCTCGACCCCCTAGTGTGGAAATAAGAATAGAGGAGCACTACAGTAAGCCTACTGGCCTATACTATGCACATTCTTCTCAAATTCAACTCTCAAGAACATAAAAGACAAATGAATACAATGAACTTCTCTATAAAGTGCAAATTCTCTGTGAATAACAAAAAAAGGCACAATACCGTGACTGGAACGATACACAAATAACCCGCACATAGAAGAGAGGAGCTTACGACGACGTTTCGGTCCAACTTGGACTTTGCAAATGGTCCAAGTTGGACCGAAACGTCGTCGTAAGCTCCTCTCTTTTATGTGTGGGTTATTTGTGTATCTTTGTGAACGAGATTGAAAAATTATAGATCCCAAATTGAATAAGGTGTAGAATACCCTTCAATGTTTGTGCTATTCAATTTTTAATGCATTTTTTGAACCACATCTATGAAAAAAACACTAAAAACAGGAGATTTATAAGAGTGAAGGTACTGGTGGCCTGGTTGATAGTGTCCTCAGCTCTCACACACAGTGTCCAGGATCAATCCTGGGCACGGGTGAAATGCTGGGTGTGTTTCCTTACACCTGCTGTCACTGTTCTCCTAGCAGTAAGTAGGTACCTGGGTGTTAGTTCCCTTACACCTGCTGTCACTGTTCACCTAGCAGTAAGTAGGTACCTGGGTGTTAGTTCCCTTACACCTGCTGTCACTGTTCACCTAGCAGTAAGTAGGTACCTGGGTGTTAGTTCCCTTACACCTGCTGTCACTTTTCACCTAGCAGTAAGTAGGTACCTGGGTGTTAGTTCCCTTATACCTGCTGTCACTTTTCACCTAGCAGTAAGCAGGTACCTGGGTGTGTTTCCTTACACCTGCTGTCACTGTTCACCTAGCAGTAAGTAGGTACCTGGGTGTTAGTTCCCTTACACCTGCTGTCACTGTTCACCTAGCAGTAAGTAGGTACCTGGGTGTTAGTTACCTTACACCTGCTGTCACTTTTCACCTAGCAGTAAGCAGGTACCTGGTTGTTAGTTCCCTTACACCTGCTGTCACTTTTTACCTAGCAGTAAGTAGGTACCTGGGTGTTAGTTACCTTACACCTGCTGTCACTTTTCACCTAGCAGTAAGTAGGTACCTGGGTGTTAGTTACCTTACACCTGCTGTCACTTTTCACCTAGCAGTAAGTAGGTACCTGGGTGTTAGTTACCTTACACCTGCTGTCACTGTTCACCTAGCAGTAAGTAGGTACCTGGGTGTTAGTTACCTTACACCTGCTGTCACTTTTCACCTAGCAGTAAGTAGGTACCTGGGTGTTAGTTACCTTACACCTGCTGTCACTTTTCACCTAGCAGTAAGTAGGTACCTGAGTGTTAGTTCCCTTACACCTGCTGTCACTTTTCACCTAGCAATAAGTAGGTACCTGGGTGTTAGTTACCTTACACCTGTTGTCACTGTTCACCTAGCAGTAAGTAGGTACCTGGGTGTTAGTTACCTTACACCTGCTGTCACTGTTCACCTAGCAGTAAGTAGGTACCAGGGTGTTAGTTGTTCACCTAGCAGTAAGTAGGTACCTGGGTGTTAGTTGTTCACCTAGCAGTAAATAGGTTATGTAATCACCTATTTGTGGTCATGGAGGTTGAGTCACAGCTCCTGGCCCTACCTCTACCTCTGTACTTAGTCTTAGGATGACAAAGGAAAAAAAAAATGTGTGAGGGTCCACTTACTTGCGTATTTTTTGTGTGGGGTCGAAGACGGTTTTACGTTGTTGTGTTTTCTGGACCATTTCTTTGTAGCATTTGGAGCAGTGGCCGTCCCAGGCCGGGTTCCCATAGTATCCGCAACCCGTACGGCACATCAGCTCTGACTCATTGATGTGCAGCCGCGCCCCCGTCCAGGCCGAGTTTGAAGACATGGTTAAATGGTCTAAAATAAATGGGTGTTAGTTCGAAGACATGGTTAAATGGTCTAAAATAAATGGGTGTTAGTTCAAAGACATGGTTAAATGGTCTAAAATAAATGGGTGTTAGTTCGAAGACATGGTTAAATGGTCTAAATGGGTGTTAGTTCGAAGACATGGTTAAATGGTCTAAAATAAATGGGTGTTAGTTCGAAGACATGGTTAAATGGTCTAAAATAAATGGGTGTTAGTTCGAAGACATGGTTAAAAGGTCTAAAATAAATGGCTACATATTTTACACAATAATCATTGCCTATAATTCCACAAATCAACATCAATCATAAAAATTCAGAGAATTATCACAAGTCATTTGTCATCGAACTTAGAATTTGTTCTCGTCTTCATAACTGTCACAACACTTAGGGGTTGCTGCGTGGCCCTTGTGGGTTTAGTGCTTACTTTTAATTACAATAATAATAATTATAATAATAGTAATAATAATAATTAGTAATGAGCAAGAAGAAAGAAAGAAGAGGAAAGAGGAAGAAAGAAGAAATAAGAAAGAAATAAGAAGAAAGAAGAAGAAATAATAATAATAATAATAATAATAATAATAAATAATAAATAATAATAATAATAATAATAAATAATAATAATAATAATAATAATAATAATAATAATAATAATAAGAGTAATAATAATAATAATAATATAATAGTAATAATAATTATTATTATAATCAAGGGGAAGCGCTAAACCCGGAGGATTATACAGAATAATAATAATAATAATAATAATAATAATAATAGAGCTTTTCCATGTTTTCTTTTTTTTTTTATTATCACACTGGCCGATTCCCACCAAGGCAGGGTGGCCCGAAAAAGAAAAACTTTCACCATCATTCACTCCATCACTGTCTTGCCAGAAGGGTGCTTTACACTACAGTTTTTAAACTGCAACATTAACACCCCTCCTTCAGAGTGCAGGCACTGTACTTCCCATCTCCAGGACTCAAGTCCGGCCTGCCGGTTTCCCTGAACCCCTTCATAAATGTTACTTTGCTCACACTCCAACAGCACGTCAAGTATTAAAAACCATTTGTCTCCATTCACTCCTATCAAACACGCTCACGCATGCCTGCTGGAAGTCCAAGCCCCTCGCACACAAAACCTCCTTTACCCCCTCCCTCCAACCTTTCCTAGGCCGACCCCTACCCCGCCTTCCTTCCACTACAGACTGATACACTCTTGAAGTCATTCTGTTTCGCTCCATTCTCTCTAGATGTCCGAACCACCTCAACAACCCTTCCTCAGCCCTCTGGACAACAGTTTTGGTAATCCCGCACCTCCTCCTAACTTCCAAACTACGAATTCTCTGCATTATATTCACACCACACATTGCTCTCAGACATGACATCTCCACTGCCTCCAGCCTTCTCCTCACTGCAACATTCATCACCCACGCTTCACACCCATATAAGAGCGTTGGTAAAACTATACTCTCATACATTCCCCTCTTTGCCTCCAAGGACAAAGTTCTTTGTCTCCACAGACTCCTAAGTGCACCACTCACCCTTTTCCCCTCATCAATTCTATGATTCACCTCATCTTTCATAGACCCATCCGCTGACACGTCCACTCCCAAATATCTGAATACATTCACCTCCTCCATACTCTCTCCCTCCAATCTGATATCCAATCTTTCATCACCTAATCTTTTTGTTATCCTCATAACCTTACTCTTTCCTGTATTCACTTTTAATTTTCTTCTTTTGCACACCCTACCAAATTCATCCACCAATCTCTGCAACTTCTCTTCAGAATCTCCCAAGAGCACAGTGTCATCAGCAAAGAGCAACTGTGACAACTCCCACTTTATGTGTGATTCTTTATCTTTTAACTCCACACCTCTTGCCAAGACCCTCGCATTTACTTCTCTTACAACCCCATCTATAAATATATTAAACAACCACGGTGACATCACACATCCTTGTCTAAGGCCTACTTTTACTGGGAAATAATTTCCCTCTTTCCTACATACTCTAACTTGAGTCTCACTATCCTCGTAAAAACTCTTCACTGCTTTCAGTAACCTACCTCCTACACCATACACCTGCAACATCTGCCACATTGCCCCCCTATCCACCCTGTCATATGCCTTTTCCAAATCTAAATACTGTTCACTTATATGTTTCACTGTAAACACCTGGTCCACACACCCCCTACCTTTCCTAAAGCCTCCTTGTTCATCTGCTATCCTATTCTCCATCTTACTCTTAATTCTTTCAATAATAACTCTACCATACACTTTGCCAGGTATACTCAACAGACTTATCCCCCTATAATTTTTGCACTCTCTTTTATCCCCTTTGCCTTTATACAAAGGAACTATGCATGCTCTCTGCCAATCCCTAGGTACCTTACCCTCTTCCATACATTTATTAAATAATTGCACCAACCACTCCAAAACTATATCCCCACCTGCTTTTAACATTTCTATCTTTATCCCATCAATCCCGGCTGCCTTACCCCCTTTCATTTTACCTACTGCCTCACGAACTTCCCCCACACTCACAATTGGCTCTTCCTCACTCCTACAAGATGTTGTTCCTCCTTGCCCTATACACGAAATCACAGCTTCCCTATCTTCATCAACATTTAACAATTCCTCAAAATATTCCCTCCATCTTCCCAATACCTCTAACTCTCCATTTAATAACTCTCCTCTCCTATTTTTAACTGACAAATCCATTTGTTCTCTAGGCTTTCTTAACTTGTTAATCTCACTCCAAAACTTTTTCTTATTTTCAACAAAATTTGTTGATAACATCTCACCCACTCTCTCATTTGCTCTCTTTTTACATTGCTTCACCACTCTCTTAACTTCTCTCTTTTTCTCCATATACTCTTCCCTCCTTGCATCACTTCTACTTTGTAAAAACTTTTCATATGCTAACTTTTTCTCCCTTACTACTCTCTTTACATCATCATTCCACCAATCGCTCCTCTTCCCTCCTGCACCCACTTTCCTGTAACCACAAACTTCTGCTGAACACTCTAACACTACATTTTTAAACCTACCCCATACCTCTTCGACCCCATTGCCTATGCTCTCGTTAAAGGACCCCAATGGAAATAAGTCACTCTGTCTGACTTTTTTGGATTATCCCAGGTTCTCTACACATATGCTGCTATGTATGATAATTCTATGTAACTGTATTTGTGTATACCTGAATAAACTTACTTACTTAGCCCATCTATCCTCCAATAGCTGTTTATATCTTACCCTAACTGCCTCCTCTTTTAGTTTATAAACCTTCACCTCTCTCCTCCCTGATGCTTCTATTCTCCTTGTATCCCATCTACCTTTTACTCTCAGTGTAGCTACTTTTTCTCCCTTACTTCTCTTCTCTTCTCTCTTCTCTACACATGTATGAATCATAATTATAATTAAGCACTAAACCCATAAGGGTCAGAATGACATATAAAGTAATACAATTTAAAGCCACAGAAAACTTTACTTATGGAGATTATTATTATAGTCAAAAAGAAGCGCTAAACCACAAGGGCTATACAGCGCTTATGGAGAATAACTCAATAAAATCAAGCAAATGTAACACTAACACTGGAAGGTGTGATCCATGGATCACTCCATTCCCCTGGATCAAAAGCTCTCACCAGCATCAAGGAACTACTCATTTAAAGGCAAATTGACTTAAAAAAATCTTCAAAAAGTAGTCAGGGAAAATCCTTACGTTAAAAAATCGCGGATTTCACTGAATTACGAGACGAATTGGATATATATGGCGCCTCTAGGTGACTCTCAGCAACCCTGAGGTGTTCCAGGGTGATAATTCACCTAAATTGAGCTGAGACAAGGACGCTGAGGTGAAATAATTAGGTGAAAATAGAGGGAGTTATGACTGAGTCAGCTGAGTTTGTTGTTGTTGGCGGCCATCTTGACAATCGTCTCTGGCGCCCAAACTATCGTTTCACTATTTTTTCGTTATTTTACCCCCAAAAAGCATTAATCCCCCAATTACCATATTATACACTATGAAAAACTACTCAGTAAATCCATATATATATCAAATATAACTCAAAAGCTATATTATTATGAGTATTTACTTAATTTGACACTGGCCAATAAAATGATATTATCACATTTTCCTATAACTAGCTACTGAAATTATATAATAAAGTAAAATGTCCTCATTATCGCTGTCTTTATTATGAGGGTGTATAATAAAGAAGACAGGCATTAAGCGGAGAAACAGGATTGGAGAGATAGGAATTATCATACCCTGGTGTGTGCCATAACAGTGGGACCCCCTCAATAGTGCTATTATCACCTCAATGGCACCATTGACGGCACCACCATGACTGCCCAAGTGCCAACCATTTCCTCAATGAAAGACGTATTCATTCAGTATTCACTCACTTCCTTCATACCCACAATAAACATCAATGAAAATAAGACGATATTTGATACTTTGACCCCAGTGGAAATCCCAAGGACCCTAATGGAAATTCCAAGGACCCTAATGGAAATTCCAGGGACCCTAATGGAAATTCCAAGGACCCTAATGGAAATTCCAGGGACCCTAATGGAAATTCCAAGGACCCTAATGGAAATTCCAGGGACCCTAATGGAAATTCCAAGGACCCTAATGGAAATTCCAGGGACCCTAATGGAAATTCCATGGACCCTAATTGAAATTCCAAGGACCCTAATGGAAATTCCAAGGACCCTAATGGAAATTCCAAGGGCCCTAATGGAAATTCCAGGGACCCTAATGGAAATTCCAAGGACCCTAATGGAAATTCCAAGGACCCTAATGGAAATTCCAGGGACCCTAATGGAAATTCCAAGGACCCTAATGGAAATTCCAGGGACCCTAATGGAAATTCCAAGGGCCCTAATTGAAATTCCAAGGACCCTAATGGAAATTCCAAGGACCCTAATGGAAATTCCAGGGACCCTAATGGAAATTCCAAGGACCCTAATGGAAATTCCAGGGACCCTAATGGAAATTCCAAGGACCCTAATGGAAATTCCAAGAACCCTAATGGAAATTCCAAGGACCCTAATGGAAATTCCAGGGACCCTAATGGAAATTCCAAGGACCATAATGGAAATTCCAAGGATCCTAATGGAAATTCCAAGGACCCTAATTGAAACTCCAAGGACCCTAATGGAAATTCCAAGGACCCTAATGGAAATTCCAAGGACCCCAATGGAAATTCCAGGGACCCTAATGGTAATTCCAGGGACCCTAATTGAAATTCCAAGGACCCTAATGGAAATTCCAAGGACCCTAATGGAAATTCCAGGGACCCTAATGGAAATTCCAAGGACCCTAATGGAAATTCCAGGGACCCTAATGGAAATTCCAAGGACCCTAATGGAAATTCCAAGGACCCTAATGGAAATTCCAAGGACCCTAGTGGAAATTCCAGGGACCCTAATGGAAATTCCAAGGACCATAATGGAAATTCCAAGGATCCTAATGGAAATTCCAAGGACCCTAATTGAAATTCCAAGGACCCTAATGGAAATTCCAAGGACCCTAATGGAAATTCCAAGGACCCCAATGGAAATTCCAGGGACCCTAATGGTAATTCCAGGGACCCTAATTGAAATTCCAAGGACCCTAATGGAAATTCCAAGGACCCTAATGGAAATTCCAGGGACCCTAATGGAAATTCTGAGGACCCTAATGGAAATTCCAAGGACCCTAATGGAAATTCCAGGGACCCTAATGGAAATTCCAAGGACCCTAATGGAAATTCCAGGGACCCTAATGGAAATTCCAAGGACCATAATGGAAATTCCAAGGACCCTAATGGTAATTCCAAGGACCCTAATGGAAATCCCAAGGACCCTAATGGAAATTCCAAGGACCCTAATGGAAATCCCAAGGACTCTAATGGAAATTCCAAGGACCCTAATGGAAATCCCAAGGACCCTAATGGAAATTCCAAGGACCCCAATGGGCATTCCAAGGACCCCAATGGGCATCTCAAGGACCCCAGTGAAATATATCACAGAGCAGTCTCAACCCCTGCCAGTTTGGTTTTGCAAGAAACAAAAGCACAAATGATGCAATTATAAAAATGCTAGACCACTTTACAAAGCACTTGAAAAAAAAAATGAATATCCACTATCCTGTATTGCCCCAAGGAAAGCTTCTGATACAGTAGACCACAGTATCCTACTCGACAAACTTGATCATTATGGTATCAGAGGCCATGCACTTATATATGGTACCTTACTAACAGACAGCATTATGTCTTTATTAAACCCTGGTATGGTTTGTTTGCAATCGTGTCATTACGATTTCATGATTCATGTCTTTATTAAGGACACAACCTCCTCAACAAGACCTCTGGACATTGGTGTTCCACAGGAAAGCATCCTTGGCCCCCTACTTTTCCTTTTATACATCAATGACCTTCCAAATGTATCACAACAACTTAGACCTATTCTATTTGCTGATGACCCATCTTTCGTCATCTCCCACCCAAATCTAGCATCACTCAACAACATTGTTTATGAAGAGCTCATGAAAATACCAGCCTGGATGACTACCAATAAACTTACACTTAACATTGACAAACCTTCTATATTATGTTTGTGAGCACAGCAAGTGATGTCCAACTAAACACTGTGATTAACAATACAGTGGACCCCCGGTTTACGATATTATTTCATTCCAGAAGTACGTTCAGGTGCCAGTACTGAACGAATTTGTTCCCATAAGGAATATTGTGAATCAGATTAGTCCATTTCAGACCCCCAAACATACACTTACAAATGCACTTACATAAATACACTTACATAATTAGTCGCATTGGGAGGTGATCATAAAGTGGGGGTCCACTGTACTCTTATTGCTAAACATAACCAGGAAAAATTTCTGGGTCTGCACCTTGGCAAAACTTGAAATTCAACACCAATATCCACCACATAACAAAAAAAGTGTCCAAAACAGCTGACATCCTTTCAAAGATACATTATTATATACCACAAACAGCACTACTTTTTTTTTCTTTTTTTTTCAAAAGTCGGCCGTCTCCCACCGAGGCAGGGTGACCCAAAATGAAAGAAAATCCCCAAAAAGAAAATACTTTCATCATCATTCAACACTTTCACCTCACTCACACATAATCACTGTTTTTGTAGAGGTGCTCGGAACACAACAGTTTAGAAGCATATACGTATAAAGATACACAACATATCCCTCCAAACTGCATTATATTATTCAGTGATCTACCCCCCTACTTCCCTACTTCACCTACACAATTTATGCCTGGGGATCTACAACAGCAAATTAAGCCAATAATAACTCAACAAAAAGCTACAGTACAAATGAATGATGACACAGTCCACAGCTAGACAACACCCCCTCCCCCTCTCCAAACATTCACTCTTCTACTGAGCAACCTTCATTTACAGAACAATAAATTATAATAGCAATCCTGACCTGAAGTATTTCCTCAATAGTTGCAACAGAACCCAAAGACATAATACAAAACACAAAAATCTCTATGATATGTCCTGTGACCAGCTAAATCTCTGTAAAAATTCAATGTACATGACTCAAGAAATCGTAATGACACGATTGCAAACAAACCATACCCCCGGCTGGGATTCGTCTGTAAAAACTTGCATTTGTGGTCACAGTGGTGCCTGTGCTAACCTTCCTATGGTGTAGAAATATACCTAGTTGGATGAATCTTATTGTGGCTAGCTGGTCTAGTGGCTAACGCGACGGGCTGGAGTTTTGAGACTCTATGACCGCGGGTTCAATCCCGGCCGGGGGGTATGGTTTCAATGTACATAACAGAACTCAAAATCTGGAATTCTGTTGGAAATCTCCAGAGCCACTGTGGCTTCAAAACTATCATTAAATGATAGCTTCAAAACTATCACTAGCTTCAAAACTATCATTAAAAAAACCTTCTCTCGCTAACATACATCCGCCAAATATGTGAAAATTATACATCTATATTCTGATTGTCGCTAACATATGGTAAAAACATAATCTTATTCTCAATATGTGTAATCCTCACAACATTAAAACATTGATTGTGTTTCCATTATATTAATGTCTAGTTTTAGAAGGCCTGGGTCATCATCTAAGACCTGCGTCGGGACACAATTGATCTGTTTCCTGATTGACCTTACTTAACCTAGTGTGTAAGAAGTTGTATTTGTGCCAGAAATACTCAGGCATGTTAGTGGCTTTACTTATAATTAACAATATACTTTAAAAACATGTCAACCACACATTGCAATCTTTCCAAAGAAATAAAAATTTTAATTTTAATTTTAAAAAATACATTTTTTAGTGCAGTGAAGAAGAGATATACACAACTCAATGCATTACTTCTGCTTTCATTGCATATACTCTCTTCAAATACAAACTGATGATGAATACATATATTCATAATGTCAGTGAAGAAAGGGAGGCAGTAATTTCATGCACTGGCCAGGGAGGTATACCACCTTTTAGGAGTGAAGAAGAACAGGATGTGAGTGTGGGAGAGGTACGTGAGGCATTACATAGAATGAAAGGGGGTAAATCAGCTGGAACTGACAGGATCATGACAGAAATGTTAAAAGCAGGGGGGGGGGGGTTACAGTGTTGGAGTGGTTGGTATTTTTGTTTAATAAATGTATGAAAGAATGAAAGAGGGGAAGGTACCTAGGGATTGGCAGAGAGCATGTATAGTCCCTTTATATAAAGGGAAGGGGACAAAAGAGATTGTAAAAATTATAGAGGAATAAGTTTACTGAGTATACCAAGAAAAGTGTACGGTAGTGTTATTATTGAAAGAATTAGAGGTAAGACAGAATGTAGGATTGTGGATGAGCAAGGAGGCTTCAGAGTGGGTAGGGGATGTGTAGATCAAGTGTTTACATTGAAACATATATGTGAACAGTATTTAGATAAAGGTAGGGAAGTTTTTATTGCATTTATGGATTTAGAAAAGGCATATGATAGAGTGGATAGGGGAGCAATGTGGCAGATGTTGCAAGTATATGGAATAGGTGGTAAGTTACTAAATGCTGCTAAGAGTTTTTATGAGGATAGTGAGGCTCAGGTTAGGGTATGTAGAAGAGAGGGAGACTACTTCCCGGTAAAAGTAGGTCTTAGACAGGGATGTGTAATGTCACCATGGTTG
The DNA here is from genome assembly GCF_038502225.1 of Cherax quadricarinatus. NCBI lineage: Eukaryota > Metazoa > Arthropoda > Malacostraca > Decapoda > Parastacidae > Cherax > Cherax quadricarinatus. The sequence goes on along the minus strand of NC_091389.1, from coordinate 9,961,469 downwards.
TTTAATATATTTATAGATGGGGCTGTAAAAGAAGTAAATGCTAGGGTGTTCGGGAGAGGGGTGGGATTAAATTATGGGGAATTAAATACAAAATGGGAAGTGACACAGTTACTTTTCGCTGATGATACTGTGCTTATGGGAGATTCTAAAGAAAAATTGCAGAGGTTAGTGGATGAATGTGGGAGTGTGTGTGTAAAGGTAGAAAGTTGAAAGTGAACATAGAAAAGAGTAAGGTAATGAGGGTGTCAAATGATTTAGATAAAGAAAAACTGGATATCAAATTGGGGAGCAGGACTATGGAAGAAGTGAATGTTTTCAGATACGTATTTGGAAGTTGACGTGTCAGCGGATGGATTTATGAAGGATAAGGTTAATCATAGAATTGATGAAGGAAAAAAGGCGAGTGGTGCGATGAGGTACATGTGGAGACAAAAAATGTTATCTATGGAGTCAAAGAAGGGACTGTATGAAAGTATAGAAGTACCAACACTCTTATATGGGTGTGAAGCTTGGGTTGTGAATGGAGCAGGGAGGAGGTGGTTGGAGGCAGTGGAGATGTCCTGTCTAAGGGCAATGTGTGGTGTAAATATTAAGCAGAAAATTCAGAGTGTGGAAATTAGGAAAAGTATTAGTCAGAGGGCTGAAGAGGGGTTGTTGAGGTGGTTTGGTCATTTAGAGAGAATGGATCAAAGTAGAATAAATACAAATACCAACAACAACAATAATAATAATAATAATAATAATAATAATAACCATCATCACCTGGGAGGATGAATTATCCTGGCAGGATTCTTTCATCTCCTTGAGGAGAATCTCCAGCTCCTCAACATCCTTGCTGGCTTGGTACAATCTAAAGATGATTCCCAGAACAGGCCAGGAGTTTGGTGCCCACCAAGAGCTCACCTGCCTTCCATGGAGCTGTAAGGGGGTATAATTATCACTATTAAATATTATCCCCATCCCAGGGATCCCACAAATTTTCTGGGAAAATGATTCACAAGCCCAGGAGGCTTCCTGGACCTCCATTTGGAGTCGCATCCGGTCCTCTTCCAGCTCCTGGGCCCACTCATCAAAATAACAATATAGTCCGACAAAAATCATGATAACGTCCAACACCATGACGAGATACATCAATTTCTTGTAAAATTCCATAGTTAAGGATTTCTTTTTTAGTGTAAACTAGGAAAGAAGATAATAATAATTTATAATATCTCCAGCCACAATAATGGTCAAAATATAATATATGAGAAATATAGTGACCCTCGAATGTTGTTGTTCTGTCCTTGTGTATAGTGGTGGTGATATATGTGATGAATAGTGATAGTGAAAGATGTATAATGATGGTGATAGATGTGGTGAATAGTGATAGTGAAACATGTATAGTGAGGATAACAGACATAGTGAATAGTGAGATGTATAGTGATAGATTTAGTGAATAGTGATGGTGATATATGTGGTGACACTGGGAGATGCTCAAGTCCTTGTTTATATACTGACATTTACATAAAATAATAATAATAATAGATAATAATAATAATAATAATAATAATAATAATAATAATAATAATAATAATAATAATAATAATAATCACTAATTGTCCTCTTATAACTCTTACGAGTTTAATGCTCTGATATCGAAAAATAAAACTAATTTTTGACCAACAAAAAAAAAACACTTGACTTAAAGGGTATAAGGTCCTAGGAATCAACCAAAGTTCTATGGGACTTGTGTCTTTGATGTTGACTTTGATCTTGGTAGCTGGGAGGCCTAGACTTGGAGGTAGCATGAACTTGGTAGCTGGGAGGCCTAGACTTGGAGGTAGCATGAACTTTGTAGCTGGGAGGCCTAGACTTGGAGGTAGCATGAACTTGGTAGCTGGGAGGCCTAGGGAGCAGGAACTTGGTAGCTGGGAGGCCTGGTCTTGGAGGGAGCAGGAACATGGTAGCTGGGAGGCCTGGTCTTGGAGGGAGACTTGGAGGGTAGCTGGGAACTAGCTGGGAGGCCTAGACTTGGAGGTAGCATGAACTTGGTAGCTGGGAAGCCTGGTCTTGGAGGGAGCAGCAAGGGTGTTCACACTACCCAATACCCTTTAGTATTATAATGTTTTAAAACACACTTCTTATTACCCAGAATTTGTGGTTTTCCATGTTGTTGTGCATTCTGGACTGGTGGTTTTACTTTGGGTTTTGCATCATTATGAATATTTGCTTGTATGCTGGCTCAACTTCTATTTTCTGTGGGGTCTCACCTGTTGGACCAGTCAACACAGGGCCGTTCAGCATCAGTGCTCGTCTTTCGTAATCCTTATTTTTAAAAATTGCAAAGCCATACCCACGATGACCTCTGAGTCTTCGTGGCATCATGAATTTGATTAAACCGCCGGATTTTTTCAGAAGCTGTTTCACAGTCCTGTACCTGCACAAAGTGGGTACATTGGCTACAAAAACTCCATACCCTGTAGGGTTGGGGATGGTGGGTTTGGGGATGGTTATGGGTTTGGGGATGGTGATGGGTTTGGGGATGGTGATGGGGTTGGGGAGGGTGATGGGGTTGGGGAGGGGTGTTGAGGTACCAGCATCATCAGTGGTAGCAGGTACTATCTCACCACTCACCACTGTGTCACTGGTGCTGGTATGTGTTAGTGGCTTGAGAAGTCTGGTACGGAAGAATCGCCAGGTGTAGTACGAAACTCCTAACACTGTCACAACGACCCACAGATGAACCAGCATCACTTGGGAGGATGAATTATCCTGGCAGGATTCTTTCATCTCCTTGAGGAGAATCTCCAGCTCCTCAACATCCTTGCTGGCTTGGTACAATCTAAAGATGATTCCCAGAAGAGGCCGGGAGTTTGGTGCCCACCAAGGGCTCACCTGCCTTCCAGGGAGCTATAAGGGGGTATAATTATCACAATTAAATATTATCCCCATCCCAGGGATCCCACAAATTTTCTGGGAAAATGATTCACAAGCCCAGGAGGCTTCCTGGACCTCCATTTGGAGTCGCATCCGGTCCTCTTCCAGCTCCTGGGCCCACTCATCAAAATAACAATATAGCCCGACAAAAATGGTGATAACGTCCAACACCACGACGAGATACATCAATTTCCTGTAAAATTCCATATTTAGATATTTCTTTTTTAGTGGAAACTAGGAAAGAAGAGAATAATAATTTATAATATCTCCAGCCACAATAATGGTCAAAATATAATATATGAGAAATATAGTGACCCTAGAATGTTGTTGTTCTGTCCTTGTGTATAGTGATGGTGATATATGTGATGAATAGTGATAGTGAAAGATGTATAATGATGGTGATAGATATTGTGAATAGTGATGGTGACAGATGTGGTGAATAGTGATGTGAATAGTGATTGATGTATAGTGATAGATTTAGTGAATAGTGATGGTGATATATGTGATGACACTGGGAGATGCTCAAGTCCTGTAATGAATAGTTTGATATACTGGTGACACTGGGAGATGAACAAGTCTTGGTGTTTGTACACTTTCATGTAATAATAATAATAATAATAATAATAATAATAATAATAATAATAATAATAATAATAATAATAATAATAATAATAATAATCACTAATTGTCCTCTTATAACTCTTACGAGTTTAATGCTCTGATACGAAAAATAAAACTAATTTTTGACCAACAAAAAAAAAACTTGACTTAAAGGGTATAAGGTTCTAGGAATCAACCAAAGTTCTATGGGACTTGTGTCTTTGATGTTGACTTTGATCTTGGTAGCTGGGAGGCCTAGACTTGGAGGTAGCATGAACTTGGTAGCTGGGAGGCCTAGACTTGGAGGTAGCATGATCTTGGTAGCTGGGAGGCCTAGACTTGGAGGTAGCATGAACTTGGTAGCTGGGAGGCCTAGACTTGGAGGTAGCATAAACATGGTAGCTGGGAGGCCTAGACTTGGAGGTAGCAGGCCTAGAAGGGAGCATGGTAGCTGGGAAGCCTGGTCTTGGAGGGAGCAGCAATGGTGTTCACACTACCCAATACCCTTTAGTATTATAATGTTTTAAAACACACTTCTTATTACCCAGAATTTGTGGTTTTCCATGTTGTTGTGCATTCTGGACTGGTGGTTTTACTTTGGGTTTTGCATCATCAATGAATATTTGCTTGTATGCTGGCTCAACTACTATTTTCTGTGGGGTCTCACCTTTGGACCAGTCAACACATGGCCGTTCAGCATCAGTGCTCGTCTTTCGTAATCTTATTTTTAAAAATTGCAAAGCCATATCTACGATGACCTCTGACGTCTTCGTGGCATTATGAATTTGATTAAACCGCCGGATTTTTTCAGAAGCTGTTTTACAGTCCTGTACCTGCACAAAGTGGGTACATTGGCTACAAAAACTCCATACCCTGTAGGGTTGGGGATGGTGGGTGTGGGGATGGTGATGGGTTTGGGGATGGTGATGGGTTTGGGGATGGTGATGGGGTTTGGGAGGGTATTGGGGTTGGGGAGGGGTGTTGAGCTACCAGCATCATCAGTGGTAGCAGGTACTAACTCACCACTCACCACTGTGTCACTGGTGCTGGTATGTGTAAGTGACTTGAGAAGTCTGGTACGGAAGAATCGCCAGGTGTAGTACAACACTCCTAACACTGTCACAACAACCCACAGATGAACCAGCATCACTTGGGAGGATGAATTATCCTGGCAGGATTCTTTCATCTCCTTGAGGAGAATCTCCAGCTCCTCAACATCCTTGCTGGCTTGGTACAATCTAAAGATGATTCCCAGAAGAGGCCAGGAGCTTGGTGCCCACCAAGAGCTCACCTGCCTTCCAGGGAGATATAAGGGGGTATAATTATCACAATTAAATATTATCCCCATCCCAGGGATCCTACAAATTCTCTGGGAAAATGATTCACAAGCCCAGGAGGCTTCCTGGACCTCCATTTGGAGTCGCATCCGGTCCTCTTCCAGCTCCTGGGCCCACTCATCAAAATAACAATATAGCCCAACAAAAATGGTCATAACGTCCAACACCACGACGAGATACATCAATTTCCTGTAGATTTCCATATTTAGATATTTCTTCTATAGTGGAAGCTAGGAGAGAAGAGAATAATAATTTATAATATCTCCAGCCACAATAATGGTCAAAATATAATATATGAGAAATATAGTTAACCTCGAATTTTGTTGTTCTGCCCTTGTATATAGTGATGGTGATATATGTGATGAATAGTGATAGTGAAAGATGTATAATGATGGTGAATAGATAGTTGTGATAGTGATGGTGACAGATGTGGTGAATAGTGAATAGTGATGATGATATAGTGATGTAATGATGATAGTGAATAGTGATGGTGATATATGTGGTGACACTGGGAGATGCTCAAGTCTTAGAGTTTGGTGATATACTGAGTGACATAAAGATGTACAATAGATGTATAATAATGAATAATAATAATAATTTCATGTATAATAATAATAATAATAATAATAATAATAATAATAATAATAATAATAATAATAATAATAATAATAATAATACTAACTGTCCTCTTATAACTCTTACGAGTTTAATGCTCTGATACAAAAAAAAAACTCATTTTTGATCAACAAAAAGGACTTGACTTAAAGTGTACAAGGTCCTAGGAATCAACCAAAGTTCTATGGGACTTGTGTCTTTGATGTTGACTTTGATCTTGGTAGCTGGGAGGCCTAGACTTGGAGGTAGCATGAACTTGGTAGCTGGGAGGCCTAGACTTGGAGGTAGCATGAACTTGGTAGCTGGGAGGCCTAGACTTGGAGGTAGCATGAACTTTGTAGCAGGGAGGCCTAGACTTGGAGGTAGCATGAACATGGTAGCTGGGAGGCCTAGACTTGGAGGTAGCATGAACATGGTAGCTGGGAGGCCTAGACTAGCCTTGGTGGGAGCAGCAATGGTGTTCACACTACCCAATACCCTTTAGTATTATAATGTTTTAAAACACACTTCTTATTACCCAGAATTTGTGGTTTTCCATGTTGTTGTGCATTCTGGACTGGTGGTTTTACTTTGGGTTTTGCATCATCAATTAATACTTGCTTGTATGCTGGCTCAACTACCATTTTCTGTGGGGTCTCACCTCTTGGACCAGTCAACACATGGCCGTTCAGCATCAGTGCTCGTCTTTCGTAATCCTTATTTTTAAAAATTGCAAAGCCATATCTACGATGACCTCTGCGTCTTCGTGGCATTATGAATTTGATTAAACCGCCGGATTTTTTCAGAAGCTGGTTTACAGTCCTGTACCTGCACAAAGTGGGTACATTGGCTACAAAAACTCCATACCCTGTAGGGTTGGGGATGGTGGGTTTGGGGATGGTCATGGGTTTGGGGATGGTGATGGGTTTGGGGATGGTGATGGGGTTGGGGAGGGTATTGGCGTTGGGGAGGGGTGTTGAGCTACCAGCATCATCAGTGGTAGCAGGTACTAACTCACCACTCACCACTGTGTCACTGGTGCTGGTATGTGTAAGTGACTTGAGAAGTCTGGTACGGAAGAATCGCCAGGTGTAGTACAACACTCCTAACACTGTCACAACAACCCACAGATGAACCAGCATCACTTGGGAGGATGAATTATCCTGGCAGGATTCTTTCATCTCCTTGAGGAGAATCTCCAGCTCCTCAACATCCTTGCTGGCTTGGTACAATCTAAAGATGATTCCCAGAAGAGGCCAGGAGCTTGGTGCCCACCAAGGGCTCACCTGCCTTCCAGGGAGATATAAGGGGGTATAATTATCACAATTAAATATTATCCCCATCCCAGGGATCCTACAAATTCTCTGGGAAAATGATTCACAAGCCCAGGAGGCTTCCTGGACCTCCATTTGGAGTCGCATCCGGTCCTCTTCCAGCTCCTGGGCCCACTCATCAAAATAACAATATAGCCCAACAAAAATGGTCATAACGTCCAACACCACGACGAGATACATCAATTTCCTGTAGATTTCCATATTTAGATATTTCTTCTATAGTGGAAGCTAGGAAAGAAGAGAATAATAATTTATAATATCTCCAGCCACAATAATGGTCAAAATATAATATATGAGAAATATAGTTAACCTCGAATTTTGTTGTTCTGCCCTTGTATATAGTGATGGTGATATATGTGATGAATAGTGATAGTGAAAGATGTATAATGATGGTAATAGATGTCGTGAATAGTGATAGTGACAGATGTGGTGAATAGTGATAACATATATGATAGTGATAGTGAAAGATGTAATGTATAATGATAGATGGTGAATAGTGATGGTGATATATGTGGTGACACTGGGAGATGAACAAGTCTTGGTGTTTGTACACTTTCATGTAAAAACAATAATAATAATAGTAATAATAATAATAATAATAATAATAATAATAATAATAGTAATAATAATAATAATAAAATAATCACTAATTGTCCTGTTATAACTCTTACAAGTTTAATGCTCTAATTCAAAACAAAAAACTCATTTTTGATCAACAAAAAGGACTTGACTTAAAGTGTACAAGGTCCTAGGAATCAACCAAAGTTCTATGGGACTTCTGTCTTTGATGTTGACTTTGATCTTGGTAGCTGGGAGGCCTAGACTTGGAGGTAGCATGAACTTTGTAGCAGGGAGGCCTAGACTTGGAGGTAGCATGATCTTGGTAGCTGGGAGGCCTAGACTTGGAGGTAGCATGAACTTTGAGTTTGAGCTTTGAAGCATTGGCAGGGAGGCCTAGACTTGGGAGGCCTAGACTTGGAGGTAGCATGAACATGATAGCTGGGAAGTCTAGCCTTGGTGGGAGCAGCAATGGTGTTCACACTACCCAATACCCTTTAGTATTATAATGTTTTAAAACACACTTCTTATTACCCAGAATTTGTGGTTTTCCATGTTGTTGTGCATTCTGGACTGGTGGTTTTACTTTGGGTTTTGCATCATCAATTAATACTTGCTTGTATGCTGGCTCAACTACCATTTTCTGTGGGGTCTCACCTCTTGGACCAGTCAACACATGGCCGTTCAGCATCAGTGCTCGTCTTTCGTAATCCTTATTTTTAAAAATTGCAAAGCCATATCTACGATGACCTCTGCGTCTTCGTGGCATTATGAATTTGATTAAACCGCCGGATTTTTTCAGAAGCTGGTTTACAGTCCTGTACCTGCACAAAGTGGGTACATTGGCTACAAAAACTCCATACCCTGTAGGGTTGGGGATGGTGGGTTTGGGGATGGTTATGGGTTTGGGGATGGTGATGGGTTTGGGGATGGTGATGGGGTTGGGGAGGGTATTGGGGTTGGGGAGGGGTGTTGAGCTACCAGCATCATCAGTGGTAGCAGGTACTAACTCACCACTCACCACTGTGTCACTGGTGCTGGTATGTGTAAGTGACTTGAGAAGTCTGGTACGGAAGAATCGCCAGGTGTAGTACAACACTCCTAACACTGTCACAACAACCCACAGATGAACCAGCATCACTTGGGAGGATGAATTATCCTGGCAGGATTCTTTCATCTCCTTGAGGAGAATCTCCAGCTCCTCAACATCCTTGCTGGCTTGGTACAATCTAAAGATGATTCCCAGAAGAGGCCAGGAGCTTGGTGCCCACCAAGGGCTCACCTGCCTTCCAGGGAGATATAAGGGGGTATAATTATCACAATTAAATATTATCCCCATCCCAGGGATCCTACAAATTTTCTGGGAAAATGATTCACAAGCCCAGGAGGCTTCCTGGACCTCCATTTGGAGTCGCATCCGGTCCTCTTCCAGCTCCTGGGCCCACTCATCAAAATAACAATATAGCCCAACAAAAATGGTCATAACGTCCAACACCACGACGAGATACATCAATTTCCTGTAGATTTCCATATTTAGATATTTCTTCTATAGTGGAAGCTAGGAAAGAAGAGAATAATAATTTATAATATCTCCAGCCACAATAATGGTCAAAATATAATATATGAGAAATATAGTTAACCTCGAATTTTGTTGTTCTGCCCTTGTATATAGTGATGGTGATATATGTGATGAATAGTGATAGTGAAAGATGTATAATGATGGTGATAGATGTGATTAGTGATGGTGACAGATGTGTGATGGTGATGAATAGTGATAGTGAAAGATGTATAGTGATAGTTAGTGATAGTGAATAGTGATGGTGATATATGTGATGAATGACACTGGGAGATGCACGAATAGTGAAGTGTAGTGAATAGTGTTTATATGTGATGAACTGACATAGTGAAAGATGTAATGTATAATGATAGATGTAATGAATAGTGATGGTGATATAATGGGAGATAATAATAATAATAATAATAATAATAATAATAATAATAATAATAATAATAATAATAATAATAATAATAATAATAATCATTAATTGTCCTCTTATAACTCTTACGAGTTTAATGCTCTGATACGAAAAAAAAACTAATTTTTGACCAACAAAAAACACTTGACTTAAAGGGTACAAGGTCCTAGGAATCAACCAAAGTTCTATGGGACTTGTGTCTTTGATGTTGACTTTGATCTTGGTAGCTGGGAGGCCTAGACTTGGAGGTAGCATGAACTTGGTAGCTGGGAGGCCTAGCACTTGGAGGTAGCATGAACTTGGTAGCTGGGAGGCCTAGACTTGGAGGTAGCATGAACTGGTAGCTGGGAGGCCTAGACTTGGAGGTAGCATGAACTTGGTAGCTGGGAGGCCTAGACTTGGAGGTAGCATGAACTTGGTAGCTTGGGAGGCCTAGACTTGGAGGTAGCATTGGTAGCTGGGAAGTCTAGCCTTGGTGGGAGCAGCAATGGTGTTCACACTACCCAATACCCTTTAGTATTATAATGTTTTAAAACACACTTCTTATTACCCAGAATTTGTGGTTTTCCATGTTGTTGTGCATTCTGGACTGGTGGTTTTACTTTGGGTTTTGCATCATCAATTAATACTTGCTTGTATGCTGGCTCAACTACCATTTTCTGTGGGGTCTCACCTCTTGGACCAGTCAACACATGGCCGTTCAGCATCAGTGCTCGTCTTTCGTAATCCTTATTTTTAAAAATTGCAAAGCCATATCTACGATGACCTCTGCGTCTTCGTGGCATTATGAATTTGATTAAACCGCCGGATTTTTTCAGAAGCTGTTTTACAGTCCTGTACCTGCACAAAGTGGGTACATTGGCTACAAAAACTCCATACCCTGTAGGGTTGGGGATGGTGGGTTTGGGGATGGTTATGGGTTTGGGGATGGTGATGGGTTTGGGGATGGTGATGGGGTTGGGGAGGGTATTGGGGTTGGAGAGGGGTGTTGAGCTACCAGCATCATCAGTGGTAGCAGGTACTAACTCACCACTCACCACTGTGTCACTGGTGCTGGTATGTGTAAGTGACTTGAGAAGTCTGGTACGGAAGAATCGCCAGGTGTAGTACAACACTCCTAACACTGTCACAACAACCCACAGATGAACCAGCATCACTTGGGAGGATGAATTATCCTGGCAGGATTCTTTCATCTCCTTGAGGAGAATCTCCAGCTCCTCAACATCCTTGCTGGCTTGGTACAATCTAAAGATGATTCCCAGAAGAGGCCAGGAGCTTGGTGCCCACCAAGGGCTCACCTGCCTTCCAGGGAGATATAAGGGGGTATAATTATCACAATTAAATATTATCCCCATCCCAGGGATCCTACAAATTCTCTGGGAAAATGATTCACAAGCCCAGGAGGCTTCCTGGACCTCCATTTGGAGTCGCATCCGGTCCTCTTCCAGCTCCTGGGCCCACTCATCAAAATAACAATATAGCCCAACAAAAATGGTCATAACGTCCAACACCACGACGAGATACATCAATTTCCTGTAGATTTCCATATTTAGATATTTCTTCTATAGTGGAAGCTAGGAAAGAAGAGAATAATAATTTATAATATCTCCAGCCACAATAATGGTCAAAATATAATATATGAGAAATATAGTTAACCTCGAATTTTGTTGTTCTGACCTTGTATATAGTGATGGTGATATATGTGATGAATAGTGATAGTGAAAGATGTATAATGATGGTGATATATGTGATGAATAGTGATAGTGAAAGATGTATAGTGATAGGTGATAACATGACATAGTGATATGAGATGAGATGTGATAGTGATGGTGATAGATGTAGTGAATAGTGATGGTGATATATGTGGTGACACTGGGAGATGCTGAAGTCCTTAAGATGTTTGTATACTGATAGATGTACAAATGATAATAATGTAATAATAATAATAATAATAATAATAATAATAATAATAATAATAATAATAATAATAATAATAATCACTAATTGTCCTCTTATAACTCTTACGAGTTTAATGCTCTGATACGAAAAATAAAACTAATTTTTGACCAACAAAAAAAAAACACTTGACTTAAAGGGTATAAGGTCCTAGGAATCAACCAAAGTTCTATGGGACTTGTGTCTTTGATGTTGACTTTGATCTTGGTAGCTGGGAGGCCTAGACTTGGAGGTAGCATGAACTTGGTAGCTGGGAGGCCTAGACTTGGAGGTAGCATTTGGTAGCTGGGAGGCCTAGACTTGGAGGTAGCATGAACTTGGTAGCTGGGAGGCCTAGACTTGGAGGTAGCATGAACTTGGTAGCTGGGAAGGAGACTTGGAGGTAGCTGGTGGTAGCTTGGAGGGAGCAGCAAGGGTGTTCACACTACCCAATACCCTTTAGTATTATAATGTTTTAAAACACACTTCTTATTACCCAGAATTTGTGGTTTTCCATGTTGTTGTGCATTCTGGACTGGTGGTTTTACTTTGGGTTTTGCATCATTATGAATATTTGCTTGTATGCTGGCTCAACTTCTATTTTCTGTGGGGTCTCACCTTTTGGACCAGTCAACACATGGCCGTTCAGCATCAGTGCTCGTCTTTCGTAATCCTTATTTTTAAAAATTGCAAAGCCATACCCACGATGACCTCTGAGTCTTCGTGGCATCATGAATTTGATTAAACCGCCGGATTTTTTCAGAAGCTGTTTCACAGTCCTGTACCTGCACAAAGTGGGTACATTGGCTACAAAAACTCCATACCCTGTAGGGTTGGGGATGGTGGGTTTGGGGATGGTGATGGGTTTGGGGATGGTGATGGGGTTGGGGAGGGTATTGGGGTTGGGGAGGGGTGTTGAGCTACCAGCATCATCAGTGGTAGCAGGTACTAACTCACCACTCACCACTGTGTTACTGGTGCTGGTATGTGTTAGTGGCTTGAGAAGTCTGGTACGGAAGAATCGCCAGGTGTAGTACAACACTCCTAACACTGTCACAACAACCCACAGATGAACCAGCATCACTTGGGAGGATGAATTATCCTGGCAGGATTCTTTCATCTCCTTGAGGAGAATCTCCAGCTCCTCAACATCCTTGCTGGCTTGGTACAATCTAAAGATGATTCCCAGAAGAGGCCGGGAGTTTGGTGCCCACCAAGGGCTCACCTGCCTTCCAGGGAGCTATAAGGGGGTATAATTATCACAATTAAATATTATCCCCATCCCAGGGATCCCACAAATTTTCTGGGAAAATGATTCACAAGCCCAGGAGGCTTCCTGGACCTCCATTTGGAGTCGCATCCGGTCCTCTTCCAGCTCCTGGGCCCACTCATCAAAATAACAATATAGCCCGACAAAAATGGTGATAACGTCCAACACCACGACGAGATACATCAATTTCCTGTAAAATTCCATATTTAGATATTTCTTTTTTAGTGGAAACTAGGAAAGAAGAGAATAATAATTTATAATATCTCCAGCCACAATAATGGTCAAAATATAATATATGAGAAATATAGTGACCCTCGAATGTTGTTGTTCTGTCCTTGTGTATAGTGATGGTGACAGATGTGGTGAATAGTGATAGTGAAAGATGTATAATGATGGTGAAAGATGTTGTGAATAGTGATGGTGACAGATGTGGTGAATAGTGATAGTGATAGTGATGTGATGAATAGTGTATGTAGTGTATGGTGATGGTGGTTTATGTAGTGTATAGTGATGGTGATATATGTAGTGTATAGTGATGGTGATATATGTAGTGTATAGTGATGGTGGTGTATGTAGTGTATAGTGATGGTGATATATGTAAGATAAGATTTCGTTCGGATTTTTAACCCCGGAGGGTTAGCCACCCAGGATAACCCAAGAAAGTCAGTGCGTCATCGAGGACTGTCTAACTTATTTCCATTGGGGTCCTTAATCTTGTCCCCCAGGATGCGACCCACACCAGTCGACTAACACCCAGGTACCTATTTGCTGCTAGGTGAACAGGACAACAGGTGTAAGGAAACGTGTCGAAATGTTTCCACCCGCCGGGAATCGAACCCGGGCCCTCCGTGTGTGAAGCGGGAGCTTTAGCCACCAGGCCACCGGGCCTGTAGTGTATAGTGATGGTGGTGTATGTAGTGTATGACGAGGAATTATTGGGGCTGTGACTGAGGTGTATAAATGGAAAACAGGAATAAAGGGGATATAAATAATGTGATCAAAGTACGTGGCCCGGTGGCCCGGTGGCCTGGTGGCTAAAACTCCCGCTTCACACACGGAGGGCCCGGGTTCGATTCCGGGCGGGTGGAAACATTTCGACACGTTTCCTTACACCTGTTATCCTATTCACCTAGCAGCAAATAGGTACCTGGGTGTTAGTCGACTGGTGTGGGTCGCATGCTGGGGGACAAGATTAAGGACCCCAATGGAAATAAGTTAGACAGTCCTCGATGACGCACTGACTTTCTTGGGTTATCCTGGGTGGTTAACCCTCCGGGGTTAAAAATTCGAACGAAATCTTATCTTATCTTAACCAGGACAGGGCTCGCAGCCATGGTATCAAGTTGGAAATATTTAGATTCAGAAAGGTTAAAGGACAGCAATGGTTTGGTAACAGAGTTGTTAATGAGTGGAACAAACTCCAGAGCACCGTCATCGAAGCTAAAACCTTGTGTAGTTTTAAAAATAGGTTAGATAAATATATGAGTGGGTGTGTGTGGGTGTGAGTTCGACCTGACTATCTTGTGCTAGTAGGACTGCAGTAGTGATGGTTTTTCCTTATGTTCTTAAATTCCAAGGACGCTAATGGACATCCCAAGGACCCTAATGGAAATCTCAAGCACTAATGTACATCCTCAAGGCCACCATATCCTAGGATCATAGTGACCCAACAACTTAAGGGTTCAACCAGACGGTCCTAGGACCGTGGTGGCCCCACAATGTAAGTGTTCAACCAAACGGTCCTAGGACCGTGGTGGCCCCACAACATTAGTGTTCAACCAGACGGTCCTAGGACCGTGTTGACCCCACAACATAAGTGTTCAACCAAACGGTCCTAGGACCATAGGGTCCCACAACATAAGTGTTCAACCAGACGGTCCTAGGACCATGGTGACCATACAACATAAGTGTTCAACCAGACGGTCCTAGGACACTTGTGACCACACAATATTAATGTTCTACCAGACGGTCCTAGTACCGTGGTGACCCCACAACATAAGTGTTCAACCAGACAGTCCTAGGACCGTGGTGACCCCACATTAGTGTTCAACCAGACGGTCCTAGGACCGTGGTGGCCCCACAACGTTAGTGTTCAACCAGACGGTCCTAGGACCATGGGGCCCCACATTAGTGTTCAACGATACAGTCCTAGGACCATAGTGGCCCCACAACATAAGGGTTCAAGAAGACGGTCCTAGGACCGTGGTAGCCCCACAACAAAACTGTTCAACCAGACGGTCCTAGGACTGTGGTGACTACACAACATAAGGGACCGGCCAGACGGTCCTAGGACCGTAGTGACCACACAACACAAGTGACAAGACGGACAGCGCTGTATAGCAGCGCTTCTTTTTTATTATAATAAAATCAGCAAGACGGTCCTAACCATAGTGACCCCACAACATAAAGGACCAACCAGACGGCCGTAGGACCGTTTAGACGACACAACATAAGTGTTCAACCAGCCGGTAGGACTAGTGACGTGTTCAACCAGACGGCCCTAGACCGTAGTGACCACACAACATAATGGTTCAGCCAGACAGTCCTAGGACCGTGGTGATCCTTCAACCCAACAATAACAACAACAAAGACTCACGAGGGAGGTTGTCCATTACGGCGTATGCCGCAATCAACATTTGCACCAATAACTCACTACAGTTGTGACCGGGTGTGGAAGTGTGAATTGCTCATTACTCTAAAATTTGTTCATGATTGCAGCCATGTATACACGTAAGTAACCATTCTTACAGTATTCATTACCTTTGTAACTTGTGAGTTCATTACCTTTGTAACTTGTGAGTTCATTACCTTGTACCTAGTTCAGCCATCAAAACTTTGGAGCCCGGTCTCTGGACCCATTGTGTACCTCTGTAATCTGTAAATACCTTTGTAACTTGTAATGATTGTGACTAGACCTACCTGGAGTTCATTACCTTTGTAAATTGTGAGTTCATTACCTTTGTAAATTGTGAATTCATTACCTCTGTAACTTGCTCAGCTATCGTCATCGAAACTTTGAGTCCCCCAGGATGCGACCCACACCAGTCGACTAACACCCAGGTACCTATTTGCTGCTAGGTGAACAGGACAACAGGTGTAAGGAAACGTGTCGAAATGTTTCCACCCGCCGGGAATCGAACCCGGGCCCTCCGTGTGTGAAGCGGGAGCTTTAGCCACCAGGCCACCGGGCCACTTGCTCAGCTATCAAAACTTTGAGGCCCAGTCCCTGGACCAATTATGTACCTCTGTAATCTTTTGACTACCGCCCACAGGATGGGTATGGGGTGCATAATAAACATATTAAACTAAACTAACTGCTGTCAGTCGCCCTGAAACCCAACAGAAGAAGAAGAGGTTGTTCATCTTCACTAAATCACCTCACTCGTTGCAATCTTTGCATGATAGCTGTGATCATGTACTAGCAGGAACTTGAGACAACTGCAGCTGCAACACAGTGAAACATTGCAAGTGTTGTGTTGAAAATTGAGTGGAAAGCTGACATAAATAAGGGCCCAGAGGGAATTTTTTTTTTTTTTGGGCTGGTGGTAACAGTAGCCTCATTCTCATACTGTAAACTACTATCAACAACGCTCAATGTTATACATATTTCCATAATATAATTTAAATATTTACTATTGATATACACAACCTATAAAATACTTTCAACTTGTCCAAATGTAATATCCCCAGATTGTAATTTGAGTAAACTTAATGTCTACTATAAATAAAAACAGATGTACAACTTAAAAAAAACTATGATCAATTTATCTAGTATTAAGTAGTCTGTAAGCCATTAAATATAATCTGCCCATAATGCCATGGAATGATAGTGGCTCTCTCTGCATTGCAACTCATTATTGTAATTACATAATCTCAATGTAAACTTGCAAGGAAATAAAAATTTTGTAATTTTTTTTTTGTATGTCATTGATGTCAGCTAGACCTGTATACCTTGTACATGTACTTGTAGAAACAAAGATACAATGTACTGTATTATTATATTTGTCTGACTTTTTTGGGGTTATCCTAGGTAACTACACTTGTGCTGCTGTGTATGATAATTTATGTAACTATTTATGTGTACATGTACCTGAATAAGCTTACTAGTTACATCAACCCTCCTGACTTCTACCTTTAACACACTCCCCCCCCCGCACTTGATGTACAGCATTAAATGACCCACATGGGTTTAGCTTTTTAGTTTGAATATAACACCACATTAAGCTTCAATAATATCTTTATTTACTACAAGTACATGTACACGCCTAACTGACATCAGTGACATGCTACTATACAGCCTGTCCTCACTTAACGATGGAGTTCTGTTCCTAATACCACATTAGTAAATGAATTCGTCGCTAAGTGAGGTGCATACTATAATGGTAGTGGGTTTGTGTCATCTGTCTTTCATATTGTTTCAGTGTCACCTTTGCACCATTTATAACATGCCTGGTATATTTTTAAATGTTTATACAGTAGTGTACTGTATATTGTAATAAACAGAATAGAGGAAATCAGCTCTAACATACATTATTTCGGCATGCATACTGGTCAGAGAGCCTGTGGTAACTCCGAGGTGTCGGTGAACAAGTACGTTGCTAAGTGAGTAGAGGCTGTATAGAAAGCCGCTTGTTATGCTGAGCATTTTGGGCAAGTTAGGTCAGTTTTGTCTCAGGATGCGACCCACACCAGTTGACTAACACCCAGGTACCCATTTTACTGATGGGTGAACATGGACAACCGGTGTAAGGAAACATGTCCAATGTCTCCACCCCTTCACCGGGACTCGAACCCAGACCCTCAGTGTGTTTAGTAGTTTAATATGTATGTTTATTATGCACCCCATACCCATCCTATGGGCGGTAGTCAAATGATTACAAAGGTACATAATGGGTCCAAGGAGTGTGAAGCAAGAGCTTTTGCCACCAGGCCATGGGGCACGTTAGCTAGGTTAACATAACTGGATTTGATGTGGAAGAGTATTATTAACTTTGAGTATGACAAAGGAAGAAAGCAGCTGTGATTTATTTATCTAATTTTGGTAATTCTACCATTATTACTAAAGGTAATACAGTCTAGATAATCAAGTGTCCCATAGCTTGGTTGGTAGCATGCTCAGCTCACATATTGAGGTCCATAGCTCAATTCCTGGTATGATTGGAAACATTAGTTTGTGTTTCCTTAAGACACCTGCTGTCCCTATTCACCCAACAGTAAAATAGGTGTTAGTCAGCTGGTGTGGTTTGCTTCCTGGGGACAGAATTAACCTAATATGCCCAAAGTGCTCTGCATAACAAGGAGCTTTCTATATAGTATGTCATTGATGTCAGCTAGGTCTGTATACATTGTACATGTACTTGTAGAAATAAAGATTACCCTTTTTATTGTAAGTAGTAGATGCAGTTACAGGGTAATGTGAATAATAGGTAATGTTAGATACTTCTATAGTGTGATCAGAGAAAGACTCCTTTTCTTCATAAATCTGTATTTGTGACACTCACAATTCAGTATGATAATAAGGTAATATAGTATTACATTTTAACTGGAGAAATTTGGAAAAATCTGGTACAGGTATACATACAGTTATTAAAATAATAAATCATAATATAATATCTGCATGTATTTACTGTAAATAAACAGAAGAGGCCTTGCAGAGAAATAATCAATAAACTGTATACATGTATTAACATTCAAATATAACACTAATGAGAAAATAAAAAGAACTTATAAATATTATTTAAATGGAGCCCTTCAAGGAGAAGTTTTGTGTGTCAGATTCTTTGTTACATCAAACCACTGTACTATAATTGAAAGAAAATATAGTGACCATTCTGCTTTATGTGAAAAACATACATGAAGTGAATTTACATTGTTGATATATCATTTCTTCATTAATCTGTATGTATGTATCTTCTGTCCTTCTGGGCAGTGTAAACATATACATGTATACCAGAGGTCCAAACTTTACAGTGCTTCTCTTTACAGCATTTTGTTAATTCAGTGGTTTTCAATTATACCCATTCTTCCAACAATAAATGTATTCATCACTCAGTATAAGTTAAGGATGAAAATATTTTAATGTAAACAGTGTGAAGGTATATGCATTTTTTAGGCCTGGCACTCTTGCTCACTTAATATGGGATAGTAAAAAAAAAAAAAGGCTCTGTCTCGCTTTACAGCGGTAGCTGGACCCTAACCTGCTGTATAAGGGAAGCCCTCCTGTAGTATTGTACTGTATATCTGAACATTAATCTTACCAAATACCTGTCCTCTGAAAAACTAATGTGCAAGAATCTGAGTTAACAAAACTATGGCGGTACATGTATATGTGCAAGTATAAACCTGTTTTTTTAAATCACATGCACTGATTTAGAGCTTTAACCCATTAACGGTCCAGACGTATATATACGTTTTTTCAACATTTGAAAGTATGTAAAAAAGTAGATCTTTTTGTTTTTCTACATTTGAAAATGTGCAAAAAACTTTGATCTACTTTTTTTTTGTTATATTTGAAAATATGTAAAAAAACTTAGATCTACTTTTGTAGCACTACACATGTGAACGTAGATCTGCTTGGACCGTTTACGGGTTAATGACCTAGTCCCACTAAGATTATTAAAATCACCATTGTCTATACTGATATATTTCCAAAACAATAATTGATTGATTTGGAGGGCATCTCAAAAGTAAAGATCCTTAAAATCAAAGAAATGCATTTTTAACGTCAGTTTTATATATTTTATTAAAATACCCTGATAGCTCACTATATCAATCATTAGAAGGTGGAACTGGCACTCATATATATATTTTAGAAAGAACTAAGAGGAAGATGTACAAATTATTTAAAAAATATACATACCAAGAAGCCAAAAGTGGCCGATTGAGTCATCACAAAGATGATGTTTGCATTCAGTATGTATGCTCTCACCTTAAGGCTTTTTGCCTTAAACATTAAAAGAGATTTTTGTTCAAAAATTTATTTTTAATATCACTTAATTTAAATAACTCATGTTTAAAGAAAAATACATGGGTCCAGACTTATGGGACATCCTATATAATATAGTTCCTAAGCACAAGGATCAATATAGTATTTCATGCTAACGTCAAGGTTTCGAGCTCTGGATACTAGTAATATTGATTTCAATGTTACTGCCCTTTTTAAGAATATATTGATGCTGTTTAGAAAAAACTGAATCTATTTGCAATAGGTTATTAATTTTTTTCTTGAATATTGTATTGTAATAGCAGTGGTTAATTATCTTAGCTTTTACTTAATATTCTAACCAGAAGTTTAGCACCTGGCTGAATTGAGTAGCTTAATATAGATGAGATATCATTATATTCATGGGACAGCATTAAACCCATAGAGGTCATGCAGTGCCTGGGAAATGAGACTTAATCAAGCATGATGTTAAGAAGGTGAGGGCAGCTTTAATTCATTGGATCAAGAGCTTTTCTACAGCATCAAGCCACAATCTCAAAAGAATTAAAATGGAGAATCATGAAACATTGTAATAAGATTGACTATTATCCTGTTGGCATAGTTGGTTTATTGCTTATGTAACAACCCTCTTTCACAGCCTGTGAAGTGTCCTTCCTTCATGGGAAAAGCTGGTTCCATAAGGTGGGGGCCAGAGGTACTAGGTACAGGACAGAACTTTTTTTTTTTTTTTTTTTAACAAGTCGGCCATCTCTCACCAAAGCAGGGTGACCCAAAAAGAAAGAAAATCCCCAAAAGGAAAATACTTTCATCATCATTCAACACTTTCACCTCACTCACAAATAATCACTGTTTTTGCAGAGGTGTTCAGAATACAACAATTTAGAAGCATATACGTATAAAGATACACAACATATCGCTCCAAACTGCCAATATCCCAACCCCCTCCTTTAAAGTGCAGGCATTGTACTTCCCATTTCCAGGACTCAAGTCCGGCTAAATAAAAATAACCGGTTTCCCTGAATCCCTTCACTAAATATTACCCTACTCACACTCCAACAGCTCGTCAGGCCCCAAATACCATTCATCTCCATTTACTCCTATCTAACATACGCACGCTTGCTGGAAGTCCAAGCCTCTCACCCACAAAACCTCCTTTACCCCTCCTTCCAACCTTTTTGAGGACGACCCCTACCCCACCTTCCTTCCCCTACAGATTTATACGCTCTCCATGTCATTCTTCTTTGATCCATTCTCTCTAAACGACCAAACCACCTCAACAACCCCTCTTCAGCTCTCTGACTAATACCTTTATTAACTCCACAGATTCTGCTAATTCCCACACTCCAAAATTTCTGCATAATATTTACACCACACATTGCCCTTAGACAGGACATCTCCACTGCCTCAAACTGTCTCCTCGCTGCAGCATTTACAACCCAAGCTTCACACCCATAAAAGTGTGTTGGTACCACTATAGTACTTTCATACATTCCCTTCTTTGCCTCCATAGATAACGTTTTTTGTCTCCACATATACCTCAACGCACCACTCACCTTTCTTCCTTCATCAGTTCTATGATTAACCTCATCCTTCATAAATCCATCCGCTGACACGTCAACTCTCAAATATCTCAGAACATTCACTTCTTCCATACTCCTCCTCCCCAATTTGATATCCAATTTTTCTTTATCTAAATCATATGATACCCTCATCACCTTACTCTTTTCTATGTTCACTTTCAACTTTTTACCTTTACACACTCTTCCAAACTCGTCCACTAACCTTTGCAGTTTTTCTTTAGAAACTCCCATAAGCACAGTATCATCAGCAAAAAGTAACTGTGTCAATTCCCATTTTGTATTTGATTCCCCATAATTTAATCCCACCCCTCTCCCAAACACCCTAACATTTACTTCTTTTACAACCCCATCTACAAATATATTAACCCTTTCAGGGTCGACAGGCCCTCTCCGAGACTTGTTCTCAGGGTCGGCCAAATTTAAAAAAAAAAAAAAAAATTCTTATGAAAAGAGAGAATCTTTTCCCGATCATAATGACACCAAAAGTATGAAATTTGATGGAAAACTTACGGAATTATGCTGTCGCAAAGTTAGCGGTCTCGATGATGTTTATGCATCGGCGATTTTGTCCACTTTGAGCCCTATTTTCGGCCAATTCCTGTGTACGAGTCGACAGAAATCATAACTATTTCTCTAGAACTCCATTTTTTCTATTGAATGAGTACAAGAAACCACCCATTTACTGATTTCAACTATCCAATACAGTGGTCAGAATTTAGCAATTTTGCCAATTTCACACAAATTTCAAAAGATGCCAATTTCCAAATAGGGTCCAAAATAAATAAGAAAGACATTCCTGGCACTAAAATAACATTTCCTCTGTTCGTTAGTCACATCCCCAGGCCCCTCTTATATTTCTTTAGCTTTCCACTTTTAATTTTTATTCTTACAAAAAATAGAAGATTTACTGTTATGCAGACTACTGCATTAGTGTAGAAATGGTATACATAATATCAGCGCACTTGTGAAAGAATATTAGAATCACCAGTTAACGTGTATTGGACGCATGGCATGATTTGTTTAGTTTTGAACTTTGGTAAAAATCAAACATTTCTGCTACTTTGAGCTCAATTTCAAGGTACTTTTCATTGTAAAACCAGTCAAAATCATCTCAATTTCTGTAATATGTCTTCCATTCTATAAAATGAGACCAAGAAAACTAGAATACAATAACAAATACCATACGAAAATACAGTGCAAAGTTGCTGCTTTATTCCAAAAACACGGTCAAAGTTTTTTTTTTTCTCATTATGCACTGTGTGCTGCAGGATTTTTTTTATACTGTGCACACTGACCACATAGACCCATTCTTTCATATATATGCCTACCAGCTTTCTCCCACTAGATTTGAGGGCGCTAGAATTTAGGTGTACTAGTACGTCAAAAACCCTGGGTCGTAAGCCGTACTAGTTCGACCGAAACCCTCAAAGGGTTAAACAACCATGGTGACATTACACATCCCTGTCTAAGACCTACTTTTACCGGGAAGTAGTCCCCCTCTCTTCTACACACCCTAACCTGAGCCTCACTGTCCTCATAAAAACTCTTTACAGCATTTAGCAGTTTACTACCTATTCCATATACGTACATGTACTTGCAACATCTGCCACATTGCTCCCCTATCCACTCTATCATATGCCTTTTCTAAATCCATAAATGCAATGAAAACTTCCCTACCCTTATCTAAATACTGTTCACATATATGCTTCAATGTAAACACTTGATCTACACATCCCCTACCCATTCTAAAACCTTGCTCATCCGCAATCCTACATTCTGTCTTACCTCTAATTCTTTCAATAATAACCCTACTGTACACTTTTCCTGGTATACTCATTAAACTAATTCCTCTATAATTTTTACAATCTCTTTTGTCCCCTTTCCCTTTATATAAAGGAACTATACATGCTCTCTGCCAATCCGTAGGTACCTTCCCCTCTTTCATACATTTATTAAACAAAAGTACCAACCACTCCAACACTATATCCCCCCCTGCTTTTAACATTTCTGTCATGATCCTGTCAGTTCCAGCTGCTTTACCCCCTTTCATTCTACGTAATGCCTCACGCACCTCCCCCACACTCACATCCTGCTCTTCTTCACTCCTAAAAGATGGTATACCTTCCTGGCATCAATTGGTTGGCTATAGGTAGTTCTGGGTTCTGAGGGTCTATAGCTATTTTGGATCAGAAGAGGGTGTTAAAATTACTAAAAATCCAGGAGAATGTCTCAGTCATTTAGTAATAAATAGGAGACATTTCTGAGAGTAAAAAGAAACCAAGCATCTCCCCTGAACCATGGTCACTTCCGCTGACAGGTACTGCTGCTGTTCCTGGAAGCCACCTCTTATTCTACTTGTACAACACCAGGATGGCACCTCCATAACGGGAGGCTACCTGGAGGTTATTTTGAGGATCAACGCCCCCGCGGCCCAGTCCATGACCAGGCCTCCCAATGGATCAGGGTCTGATCAACTAGGCTGTTACTGCTGGCTGCACGCAGTCCAACGTACGAGCCACAGCCCGGCTGATCCGGCACTGACTTTAGGTATCTGTCCAGCTCTCTCTTGAAGGCAGCCAGGGGTTTATTGGCAATTTCCCTAATGCTTGATGGGAGGCTGTTGAACAGTCTTGGGCCCAGGACACTTATGGTGTTTTCCCTTAGTGTACCAATGGCGCCCCTACTTTTAATCGGGGGCATTTTCCATCGCCTGCTCAGTCTTTTACTTTCATAGGGAGTGATTTCTGTGTGCAAATTTGGGACCATTCCTTCCAGGATTTTCCAAGTGTAGATTACGATATATCTCTCCCTCCTGCGTTCCAACGAGTACAAGTCGAGTGCTTCTAAACGTTCCCAGTAGTTAAGGTGCTTGACAGAACTTATACGTGCAGTAAAGGATCTCTGTACACTCTCTAGATCTGCGATTTCACCTGCTTTGAATGGAGATGTTAATGTACAGCAGTATTCCAGCCTAGAGAGAACAAGTGATTTGAAAAGGATCATCATTGGCTTGGCATCTCTCATTTTGAATGTTCTCATTATCCATCCTATAATTTTCTTTGCACATGCGATTGTGGCACTGTTGTGATCCTTGAAAGTGAGATCTTCAGACATTACTACTCCCGGGTCCCTTACATTATTTTTCCGCTCTATTGTATGGCCAGAGTAAAGCTTAACAAAACTTCTTGTTTAGATCATAGTACTAACTGTACAATGATCTTTCAGCTGATAATGGTAGCGTAAGAACTGACAAGAATGCCAGGAGTCTTTCACCTTCTATTTGCTACTCCTAGATCCAAAGATAACCTTCACCCATGGTTCTGCTAGATTGCCACCTGATGTCTCATTGGAGGGTCACCAAACATTCCCCTAAGATAACCCACTACAGCACCACCAACAAAAGCTACTTTAAAACCAACCCAATAATGATTCCTTTCCCTTCTGTCTAGGAGCTGAACCACTAAAATTTCTCTACTAATGAGACCAAAAGAAGAGGAAGGGTTGGGGGATGTTTAAATTTAATCAGAGGTGGTTCATATCCTCTTATCAAGAACTCCTTTGCCATGATAACAGATCCCACTTTGAAGGAGCTTGACTTCAGTTACAAGACAAAAGTAATTTTTTCCAGGTCCACATGAGACCTTGACAAGAAATTTGAAAAAAAGGACACTACTTATGGATGTTCTTGTAATACAATCTCTCTCTGATGATCTAACTTTCCATGCAGACTCTGCCTTTGCTTTGCTACATTTCCTACTCTAACATCCCCACTTCTTCCACTCTGGAAGCTCTTTTCATCTCAGATGTGTGGTACTGTGTGACCCTTATGAATTTAACATTTTCCCTTGAATATACTACTAGATATCTGTAGCTATCTAATGAGTTTCTTGAGGGAATACAAAATTTACCATTAAAAAAGTCTAATATTTAAATATTGAATGTGCAGGTGGACAAATTTATTTAACTTCATTGTAGAACACATCAAAGTACAATAATAATTTTTTTTAAGTTTTTATTAAAGACCAGCAATCAAGAAAATGCTTTTAACATCAAAATAGTTTCTTTAAGTCAAAAGATGGTTTATACTATCATACAAAGGGTGACCAATTTATGAAGTTATGGTTTGTATTAATGTTACCTCTAAAGGTACATTCTACCCTAAAGTTACAGTTATACAAATGCCAGCCATTATTAAGATTATTATAAGGCAAGACCATTTATTTCAGTAGTTTCACTATGCAGAAAAAACAATAGAGAATGATGACAAAAAGGTCCCTGTAATGTTTAAGAGTATGCTAAATCTAAACTAATGAGAACACTAACAGGTACACAATCTGTGAAGTAAAGAGTTTCACTTTATTTTGTATGAGAGGTTTCTTGATACCAGTGAAAGGCTTTTCATTCAAGGAATTGAACGTGATTACCTCATATTTCCCTAGGCGTTGTATAGCCTCTACTGATTTAGCACTTCCCTTCTTCCTCACTCCCATGAATGTAGTTAATAATAATTCACTATTTACATGACAAAATTTCTGAAGAAAGTTTATTTTAAATACAAGTGATGACACAGCATTTCAGTATCTACAACCTATCTTCATTTTCTGTACAAAACTAAAGTCTCTAGTTAAGGATGTAAAATATAATGAACACTCAAGTCAGTTATGTTCTGGTAATGAAAGCTCATAATTTAGCTGAAAAGAATTCAGCCATCAATGCAAGAAACAATGTATTTAACATGATTATCTTGGATATGATTAAAAATATCAACTTATAGTAGAACATCAACTGACATGTGATTGAGCAGTGTATAACATGGTTGAAAATTAAAGATATAATTTCAAATAGCACTAACTAAATTTAGGAGAAAATATGCAGTCCTGTGGGATCTTTCCTCTTTGCCTAGTCTTGCTTTTCGTGTACAAAACTTCATACACCACCAATTCACCGTGCATACATTTCCCATATGTTACTCAGTTATGTGTTAGTGAATTGATTTTGATTTTCAGCATTTGACCACCGCATTTCTGTAGTCGGTATGGCAATCAACAGAAATATTAGTGATGCTGGAGGTGCCAAGAACAAGTGCTCATGACCTTCAATTTTGTGCCTGCATAATTCCATAATTATCACATCATATTTCCTGCTATTTGGAAAATGCAGGGAACTACTCAGGACCCTGACACATCTAGAAGCATTACATTACTTTGAAATGAGGTCTGGAATAGATGATGTTATCTTACTGTCTGCTGCAGGGTAAAACAGACCAGAAATGCACTACAGAATACCTGAGCACTCTGGTACAATCATCTAATGACAATTCTGCATTAGTATTGGTTTAAGATCTCAACCATCCATCTCAGTGCAGTAGGGCCACACTATCCTTTTCAAGATCATTGATATACACCAGAATTTAAGACAAGAAAAAATTGCAGTAATTTATGCAATTTTTCAACTTCATATATTGCATTTTAATTATGGACACCTCACTATATCCAAATATAATTACATTTTTTTTTTTTAGAATAACAAGACCTGGAGATACTTTAAGAAATTTGTTTGGCTTTTTTTGAGGGGCCCAAGAACAGCCCTATTTTTTCGATGTGTTCTCCACTTTGTTTAATATGATATTCAGGAACGCGACTACCGTGTTATTCAAAGGTCAACTGTACATATAAGAAATCTAAATCCTTTTCATGTATTACTGACCCATCCTATGCCAGCTTTCCTAATACGATATCAATAAATATCGGTACTTTGAAATTAATAAAAGCGGCAAACTCTTTAGCATTTAATTCTAGATCTGCTGACTCTTTGGGAAGACTTGTACATAATGTGCATGTGTATGTTTGTGTATATGTTATACAAACTGTCAGTGAGAAAAGATGGCACAAAATTATACAACTAATTGTTTTATTAAACTTTTTTTTTTTTTAGAAAATGTTAACAAACAGATCCTTCAATAATACTGAAGATGACTCTTAGAAGTCTCCTGACAGACCAGTTTATGCATGGAACATGGGTTTTTCTTGCATAAATTTTTATTAATCACAGTAATATTTAATTTTATATTAGTACCTTAAACCAACATCAATTTTTTCTGAATGTACAACAAAATTCTTTATCACAGCATTTTAATTTTTAAGGGAAAAAAAAATTAAGTGTCAAGCCATGCACTAAAGGACTTAAATTTGGATGCTGCTGCAATTTATTTAGCAAATATAGTCCCCTCAAATCTAAGGAAATAATAGAGTAGACTCTAACGTTCACTACTACATACCTCATTTTCAATAAATTTAAAAAAAGGAATACTATTATTATTATAATCAAAAAGAAGCGCTAAGCCACAAAAGGAATACTAGTGATGCTGAAATTGCAAAAAGTGTAACCATGAAACTGACTGTTTTGAAAACTGGAGGTTATAGTTAAGCTTAAAAATGGTGCATATGTGATGAAGATGGTGCTCGCCTTTGGTGTTAGAGAATCAACAGTTCCTTCGGTTTAAGACAGTGAGATGAGAAGAGCTTTTGCAATGAGTAACCCAAAATGCAGAATGCTGAAAAAAATATCAGACAATACTGCTAAAACAAAAGTTTATTATTATTACAATCAGAACTCAGCCTTAAATCCACAAGGGTCATACAACGCTGACAAAAGTTTGAATGCATTGATTGAGCATAAAACAAAGAAAGGCGTTTCACTTAGTGCCCTTATGATAAATATATTATATTGTATTATAAAATAATTTGTGAGCAGGAAGATAAGTCTGAAATGATTCAACAGTTTAAGCTTGCAAGTGGCTAAATAATTATCGAGCTTAGTGTGGAAAGTTCATCTGCTGGCTACACTGCTACAGGAAACTTCCCTACAGAGCTGGAGAAATTTATTTCTGAGAGTGGGTAAAAGCTTGAGTGTTTAATGTCGAAACAGCATTATGTGCATTGATGTAGCAGGCAGTTTTGAGTGCAAGCTGATACTTATTTACCACTCCCAGTGTCTTCATGTTTACAAATGTAGACAAACACTGCCTGATATTTGGCTGTCCAACAAGACAGCATGGATGAATGAGGCATTGTTTGGCGAGCAATTCAAGCATTGTTTTATTTCTTCAGTCATGATGTACTTGTTCTAAAAGAACTTCTCACTCAAGGTTCTCCCTCTTGATAATTCCCATAGCCATCTTCTGCTTTTGCAGTTCGTGCACTTACATGTGAATTTTTTTTTTTTACCACCAAATTCAACATTTGATACAACCACTGGATGGAAGAGTGATTAAGACACTTAGGTGCCACTAGACACAAAAGATATGGAAACTCCTTGCAGCAGTAGATGACAATAAAGACACTAGTGTTAGTGTTCTGGCATAAATTTAAAATTGCAGATTCAATAGCCTACATACAAGTTACATGGGCTAAGTGCCTCAAACAACAGATGCATGCTAAAGAAAATTATGGACTAGTGTGGTGAAGAATTTCACAGATTTTTTCATCAATATAAAGTCCAGGAAACTGTGGATCTGGCAAGATAAATGCCGGGTGAGGATTTTGAAGATATGGAGGCAGAAGACATAAATGAATTCTTAGAAAATGAAAAAAAAAAAAAAGCTACAAGAAAATGATAAAAGTACTCGATTCCCAGATAGATGGGAGGCAAATAACAGATTATTATTATAATAATAACTAAGTACTAAATAAATAACAAAAATGTACAATATTGCGACTTTAACAATCTGCAGTCACAACGAGTGTGACTTTGTAAATGGTCCAAGTCGGACTAAAACATCGTCGTAATTATTTGTGTAAGTGCTAAACCCACAAGGGTCATACACCATAAGATAATAGAAAAGGATGAGGAAGAACCTGAAGCTAAACAGTTGACACTCAAAAGATATATATACATGAGACAATGCATGCTATTGGTAAAGCTGCAGACTGTTTGACTGAGGAACCCTGACTTGTCTACAAGCACTGCTGTGAATCAGGGTCTGGAGTACTGATGCCTCATCATAAGCTGTCTAAAGTACTGCAGGATAAAACACAGCCAGGATGCCTTACAGAATATCCGAGTACAACTGTCAAGTAACAATGCTGTGTCGATCTCAGCCCAAGAACCACAGCCATCTACCTCAATCCAGTATGACCACAGCAACCCTGTCCAACAAGGTCAAAATCAACCTACATCAGCAGTCAGAATTTAAGGTAGAGCAACATTAATCATAAAATTTAAGGTAGAGCAACATTAATCCTCTCCACACATTTTTAGAACAAGCAATGATATCTACAATTTAAGGTATCAGAAACTATTATTTTTGACAAATTAAGAAATTTAAATGAAATTACTGATTAATTTTTTTTGGCATGATAGAGCCTGATATATTAAATTTGAAAACTTAAATACTTACCAGTAAATGTCTGCTACTTTTTTTTTTATTAACACATCAGCCGTCTCCCACCAGGGCAGGGTGGCCCGAAAAAGAAAAACTCTCATCATTCACTCCATCACTGCCTTGCCAGAGGCGCACTGACACTATAGTTATAAAACTGCAACATTAACACCCCTCCTTGAGTGCAGACACTGTACTTCCCATCTCCAGGACTCAAGTCGCGCCTGCCAGTTTCCCCAAATCACTTCATAAATGTTACCTTGCTCACACTCCAACAACACATCAAGTACTAAAAACCATTTGACTCCATTCACTCCTATGAAACACGCTCACGCATGCCTGCTGGAAGTCCAAGCCCCTCGCACACAAAACCTCCTTTATCCCCTCTCTCCAACCTTTCCTAGGCCGACCCCTACCGCGCCTTCCCTCCACTACATATACTCTTATCTCTTTAAGCATGGATTATAAAACTGATATCTATTTTTCACTATAGATACGAAATTTTGTAGAATTCTGATCAGTCAGATGAAGGAATAATGGCCTACAGGTTTAGTGCTTCAGTTTTTTAATATGGTAAAAGATCTATTGGGTTTAGTACTTTTTGTGAATACAATAATAGTAATTGCTCCAATTTTCTAAAATTATTTTTATTACATATTTGACACAGAAACATTTGATTAAAATAGTAAATTAACAGCATCATTTAGTATTTACCTTTATAATAATTTGTTTTTCCAATTTATATCCTCTTAATACAAGATAATGAGTGACTGTCAATGAATACATGGAACAATGGACTAGGACTCGAAACCTACTGTACACTCTATGGCTGAGAATTACAGTTTTGGACCTGCTACATGCACAAACCTTGGTTTGAGTTCCAGTCCATCCTAGCTCTACACTTTTAATAAAATCACTGCAAATTTAAATGGATAATGTTAACACTTATGACATGTTAAAAATTCTTGTTTGAAAGTCCCTTTTCGAGTATTTTGTTAGCATGCAGTACCCAATGACCCATTCATACTCAGCTACTAAATTATTAAGTCCTTTTTCCATCTTTGCCTCACCCATAAAATTTAAAACATTACAAAGTCACTACTTCATAGTACCAGTAGTAATCCATAATAATTTTTAAATAAAAATTATACAAAAAATACAATGAAACCATTAGGGACTAACAATGAAGTATTAATAAAAGTTTTTTTATAATCTTTGTAAAATACAGATTTATATATTATATATATGTATATATTTACAAAATGTCAGATCTTGAGAGAGAGAGAACATCTAACAGTTACTTAAGGATAACTTATAATTAAGATTTTAATTATGCATGGGTATGACAAATCCCCATTTTCACTAAAATGAATGGTAAATAGGAAAATGTATAAAAAAATTGTGAATATACAGTACTATATCTATAGTTATTGTACTCCATGCTTAGGTTTCACTGATTAACCCACAGTATATTTATAAAGTTGCTGACCTTTATTATAAAGGCTCAAATTAATGTTGGCTGAATAGAATTATTTTATATAAAACAAAATCATTTGCCAGAATAGTATAGGTATATACCAAAGGATACAGATCTACTTACAAACTTTTACTACACAGAGTGTAGATTATCACAGGCCTTACATCTGAAAGATAATACTCAAGGCTAAAGCAGCACTTGTTATTCTATACAAGTGAACAAGCACCACCTTATTCAGATTAAAGCCTAAGTTAAACATGACCTACGTGCAACAGTAAATAACAGCACTACAAAAACCTTATCTACTATTCTTCCCTGCACTTACCCCGTGGTCTAAACTTCTGCAATTTTAGGGAAAAAAATATGAGCTTCTGATAAATGATCATTTGCATAACAATCCGAGGCAACGTTGCAGATGCACAACAACGTTTTCAGATGCACAACATCACAGACTATAATATGACATGGTCGCATTACCAATACAGAGATGCATCACTTTCCCAAGTTTCACCATGGTACAACAATAATATACCTAGCAAAAATTTAATTCAGTACCGGTTATTGTAAATAAATTGATCATAATATGCAAAAATATTTTTGTGTACGGCACTGCACTTATAACAACAGAACAACTGATAATGTATATCTATAAAATTCCAAGTGTTCTATGAGTGACAGTATCATGAATGATGGAAAAACAAAAAATCGTGAAACTGAGTATCTCAAATGTGACAAGTTTTGACAATCTACTCTTGAAGCCTGGAATGAGGCCACACCATTGTTAATTTCAGTTCAATCAGATTATTGCTGCCAGCAGCTTGCAGGCCAACACAGTCATTACAACCTAACCGATCTCACAGCTGTTCCTACTGAATTTTCCATTCACTTCAATTCAATATTACTATCATTTTTTCTGGTCATGTAGTGTTCAATCATAAATTTCTTTATCAAGAGAAGTACACACATGACTACTTGTGCTGGTACATGAATACTAAAGCT
The DNA here is from genome assembly GCF_038502225.1 of Cherax quadricarinatus. Classification (NCBI taxonomy): domain Eukaryota; kingdom Metazoa; phylum Arthropoda; class Malacostraca; order Decapoda; family Parastacidae; genus Cherax; species Cherax quadricarinatus. Next base: position 9,929,570 of record NC_091389.1, on the reverse strand, counting down.
TAATAAAAGATTTGCCAAGATGCTTATAGTGTCACATTAATATCTATTATAAATATGCCAGAACACTTTTGGCATTTTTTAGTGATTTACAACAAAACTTTAGCAAATGAATGACTGAGGAAGCTCAAAATCCCAGACGTGCCAGAGCCATCTGGCGTCGAAGCTTCACTATCTCCCAGTACACATCGTGAACTGAGGGGAAAAAAATAATAAATTAGTCTTATTTAAAGATGTGCTATTGCACAAAGTAAAACCTATGATACTATCTGGGTTTAACACACTATTAGTAATTGTTAGGAAGAAAAATAGCACTGAACCCCTTTTTATTACAATATTTTTTTTTTTAACATACTGGCTGTCTCCCACCGAAGCAGAGTGACCCAAAAAAGAAGAAAACTATAAAGGTTATCTTATTTTTACATTTAGTAGTTTATAAAGGAGAAGGGATTACTAGCCCTTTGCTCCCATATATACAGTACATAAAAGTAAAAAAACTATGTGCTACTGAGTGAACAGGCCGAGTTGGTCCTCTCCTACTAAAGTAAGGGGACCACAAAAAAAGTAAACATTCATTTAAAAACTGTTCTGATAGATATGCACAATAAAATTCAGTATATGTCTTTCCCCACCCAAACACAGTCATAATAGCAAACACAGTCAATGCCGAATTGCAGAAAATATCTGCCTGGATGATGACTAACAAGCTTACCCTGAACACTGATAAAACCTATTTCATTCAGTTTGGAAACAAAGCTGCAAATGATCCAATTAACATAACGCTGAACGGATCATCAGTCACAAAACTCACAGAGGGAAAATTCCTAGGTATCCACCTTGACAGTAGCCTTAAGTTCCGGACACACAACAAATCACCAAGAAAATCTCCAAGACTGTAGGCATACTATCAAAGATAAGGTACTACATTCCACAATCAACTCTCCTGACACTGTACCATTCACTCATATACCCTTATCTTACATATGGAATTTGTGCATGGGGATCAACAACATCCAATCACCTAAAACCCCTAATAACCCAGCAAAAGGCAGCAGTAAGAATGATAACAAATTCTCACTCCCGCCAGCATACTCCACCAATTTTCAAAAGTCTGAATCTGCTCACCATTAAGAACATCCATACTTATTCATGTGCCTACTACATACACAGAACAATTCATGCAAATATAAACCCTCCACTCAAACTTCTCCTCACCAACCCAAACAGGACACATGATGACAACACAAGACACAGATCTCTTTTTGATATACCTCGTGTCCATATCACACTGTGTAAAAACTCTATGCACATAAAGGGCCCCAAAATATGGAATTCATTACCAGAAGATATTAAAGTAACCCGGTCTGAAAATCAATTTAGGACTCTTCTCAAAAGCCACTTAATCACCCTAGACTAAACGCTAGTACTCAGTACACACATACTCACTTATGTTCTCCCACATTATAACTTCAACAATCACTTTGAACCTTTTATCCATTGTTGACAGAAATATAATTAAATCATTGTTTTCACAGAAAGCATTTTTGAATAAATGAATTTATATTTTGTCTTACACAAATTTTTATTCACTTATAATTAATAATCAACTGTTCAACTATGAAATAATTATTATCCTACTGTGCGACTATGATATAATTCTTAGTGTTAAGTAGTCTGTAAGCCAATAATGTTAAGTTGGCCCATAATGTCTAGGCATAATAGAGGCTCTCTTTGCATTGCATCCCACTATTGTAAATACAGAATCTCAATGTACTGTTTGCAAAGACATAAAATAAATAAATAAATAAATAAATATGAAAGAGATTAATCTTTAATATGACCCAGCATGGTGAATTTGCAAAGAAATTATTAATAAGACTGAAATTACAGTAAAATGTTATATACAATCCTTGGAACAGTTATTTACAAGATGAAATTATACTGAAGTTCAGATTTAAAAATTCAAGAAAATCAAAAGATTACAGATGCAAAACCATGAATCTATGCTTGCATACTCACTCGAACTCTTGACTAGACCAAGTTTAATGTATCGTAAATAGTTGAGAAAGTCACAGATGGCAATGATCTGAAAAAAAAAGTTACATTAAGTACTGCACATATACTTATTATATGGTGCTGTAATGTGTTACTTAATCTACATTTCATTCAGAGTTGCAATCAACATTATTTATGCTAAATGTCTTGCACAATGCATTTCAAGTTTTGTGCATAACTCTACACATCTCACAAAAGTTAATAAAACAAAAGATACATACAGTGGAACCTCTACTTGCGAGTGTGTCCATGTGCGAGTTTTTCCAAATATGAGCAGTCGATGGGTCAATTTTTTGCTTCCATGCATGAGCAAAATTTCCATAAGCGAGCAGACCTCAAGGCAGCTTCCTTGACACTGTTGAGGGGCTCTTGCTCTTGATCTCGGGAATTGTATCTCATTTGTTTGTTGGACTATCTTATTGAAACTTGGGCAATGTATGATGGAAAGATACTTCTTAACGTACACCAAAAATGAAAGAAATCTCAGCATAAATAATGGAGTTCACTTCTCAGCAATTAGCCACCCCTTAGCAGTAATTTCGAATGGTTTTTATGGTTGTATTCTTATTTTTTTAGTCTCATTTGATAGAATGGAAGATATACATATACATGTATATACGTATTACAGAAACAGATATGATTTTGATTGCTTTCACGGCGAAAAGTACCTCGAAATTGACCTCAACAAAGGAGAAATGGTCCATTGCTTGGCTATGTTTCAGAGTAAACAAATGACATCACTGTCCATTCCAATATGCAGTCGTGAACGGGTTGACATTATTTATACAATTATTGCAATAAGGAATAACAGTAAATCTTATATTTTTGTGTGAATAAAAATTACAAGGATGTGTGATGTCACCGTGGTTATTTAATATATTTATAGATGGGGTTGTAAGAGAAGTAAATGCGAGGGTCTTGGCAAGAGGCGTGGAGTTAAAAGATAAAGAATCACACAAAGTGGGAGTTGTCACAGTTGCTCTTCGCTGATGACACTGTGCTCTTGGGAGATTCTGAAGAGAAGTTGCAGAGATTGGTGGATGAATTTGGTAGGGTGTGCAAAAGAAGAAAATTAAAAGTGAATACAGGAAAGAGTAAGGTTATGAGGATAACAAAAAGATTAGGTGATGAAAGATTGGATATCAGATTGGAAGGAGAGAGTATGGAGGAGGTGAATGTTTTCAGATATTTGGGAGTGGACGTGTCAGCGGATGGGTCTATGAAAGATGAGGTGAATCATAGAATTGATAAGGGGAAAAGGGTGAGTGGTGCACTTAGGAGTCTGTGGAGACAAAGAACTTTGTCCTTGGAGGCAAAGAGGGGAATGTATGAGAGTATAGTTTTACCAACGCTCTTATATGGGTGTAAAGCATGGGTGATGAATGTTGCAGCGAGGAGAAGGCTGGAGGCAGTGGAGATGTCATGTCTGAGAGCAATGTGTGGTGTGAATATAATGCAGAGAATTCGTAGTTTGGAAGTTAGGAGGAGGTGCGGGATTACCAAAACTGTTGTCCAGAGGGCTGAGGAAGGGTTGTTGAGGTGTTTCAGACATGTAGAGAGAATGGAGCGAAACAGAATGACTTCAAGAGTGTATCAGTCTGTAGTGGAAGGAACGCGGGGTAGGGGTCGGCCTAGGAAAGGTTGGAGGGAGGGGGTAAAGGAGGTTTTGTGTGCGAGGGGCTTGGACTTCCAGCAGGCATGCGTGAGCGTGTTTGATAGGAGCGAATGGAGACAAATGGTTTTTAATACTTGACGTGCTGTTGGAGTGTGAGCAAAATAACATTTATGAAGGGGTTCAGGGAAACCGGCAGGCCGGACTTGAGTCCTGGAGATGGGAAGTACAGTGTCTGCACTCTGAAGGAGGGGTGTTAATGTTGCAGTTTAAAAATTGTAGTGTAAAGCACCCTTCTGGCAAGACAGTGATGGAGTGAATGATGGTGAAAGTTTTTCTTTTTCGGGCCACCCTGCCTTGGTGGGAATCGGCCAGTGTGATAATAAATAAAATAATAATAATAATATGTATAATAATATGTATAATAATAATATTTTTTTTTTTCAACAAGTCGGCCATCTCCCACCGAGGCAGGGTGACCCAAAAAAGAAAGAAAATCCCCAAAAAGAAAATACTTTCATCATCATTCAACACTTTCACCACACTCGCACATTATCACTGTTTTTGCAGAGGTGCTCAGAATACAACAGTTTAGAAGCATACACATATAAAGATACACAACATATCCCTCCAAACTGCCAATATCCCAAACCCCTCCTTTAAAGTGCAATCACTGTACTTCCCATTTCCAGGACTCAAGTCCGTCTCCATTCACTCCTATCTAACACGCTCACGCACGCTTGCTGGAAGTCCAAGCCCCTTGCGCACAAAACCTCCTTTACCCCCTCTTTCCAACCCTTTCGAGGACGACCCCTACCCCGCCTTCCTTTCCCTATAGATTTATATGCTTTCTTCCATGTCATTCTACTTTGATCCATTCTCTCTAAATGACCAAACCACCTCAACAACCCCTCTTCTGCCCTCTGACTAATACTTTTATTAACTCCACACCTTCTCCTAATTTCCACACTCCGAATTTTCTGCATAATATTTACACCACACATTGCCCTTAAACAGGACATCTCCACTGCCTCCAACCGTCTCCTCGCTGCTGCATTTACCACCCAAGCTTCACACCCATATAAGAGTGTTGGTACTACTATACTTTCATACATTCCCTTCTTTGCCTCCATAGATAACGTTTTTTGACTCCACATATACCTCAACGCACCACTCACCTTTTTTCCCTCATCAATTCTATGATTAACCTCATCCTTCATAAATCCATCCGCCGACACGTCAACTCCCAAGTATCTGAAAACATTCACTTCTTCCATACTCCTCCTCCCCAATTTGATATCCAATTTTTCTTTATCTAAATCATTTGACACCCTCATCACCTTACTCTTTTTTATGTTCACTTTCAACTTTCTGCCTTTACACATATTCCCAAACTCATCCACTAACCTTTGCAATTTTTCTTTAGAATCTCCCATAAGCACAGTATCATCAGCAAAAAGTAACTGTGTCAATTCCCATTTTGAATTTGATTCCCCAAAATTTAATCCCATCCCTCTCCCGAACACCCTAGCATTTACTTCCTTTACAACCCCATCTATAAATATATTAAACAACCATGGTGACATTACACATCCCTGTCTAAGACCTACTTTTACCGGGAAGTAGTCTCCCTCTCTTCTACACACCCTAACTTGAGCCTCACTATCCTCATAAAAACTCTTTACAGCATTTAATAACTTACCACCTATTCCATATACTTGCAACATCTGCCACATTGCTCCTCTATCCACTCTATCATATGCCTTTTCTAAATCCATAAATGCAATAAAAACTTCCCTACCTTTATCTAAATACTGTTCAGATATATGCTTCAATGTAAACACTTGATCTACACATCCCCTACCCACTCTGAAACCTCCTTGCTCATCCGCAATCCTACATTCTGTCTTACCTCTAATTCTTTCAATTATAACCCTACCGTACACTTTTCCTGGTATACTCAGTAAACTTATTCCTCTATAATTTTTACAGTCTCTTTCGTCCCCTTTCCCTTTATATAAAGGGACTATACATGCTCTCCGCCAATCCCTAGGTACCTTCCCCTCTTTCATACATTTATTAAACAAAAGTACCAACCACTCCAACACTATATCCCCCCCCCTGCTTTTAACATTTCTGTCATGATCCCATCAGTTCCAGCTGCTTTACCCCCTTTCATTTTACGTAATGCCTCACGTACCTCCCCCACACTTACATTCTGCTCTTCTTCACTCCTAAAAGATGGTATACCTCCCTGACCAGTGCATGAAATTACTGCCTCTGTTTCTTCCTTAACATTTAAAAGTAAATCAAAATATTCTCGCCATCTACCTAATACCTCCATCTCCCCATCTACTAACTCCCCTACTCTGTTTTTAACTGACAAATCCATACTTTCCCTAGGCTTTCTTAACTTGTTTAACTCACTCCAAAATTTTTTCTTATTTTCATTAAAATTTCTTGACAGTGCCTCTCCCACTCTATCATCTGCTCTCCTTTTGTACTCTCTCACCACTCTCTTCACCTTTCTTTTACTCTCCATATACTCTGCTCTTCTTATAACACTTCTGCTTTGTAAAAACCTCTCATAAGCTAACTTTTTCTCTTTTATCACACCCTTTACTTCATCATTCCACCAATCACTCCTCTTTCCTCCTACCCCCACCCTCCTATAACCACAAACTTCTGCCCCACATTCTAATACTGCATTTTTAAAACTATTCCAACCCTCTTCAACCCCCCCACTACTCATCTTTGCACTAGCCCACCTTTCTGCCAATAGTCGCTTATATCTCACCCGAACTTCCTCCTCCCTTAGTTTATACACTTTCACCTCCCTCTTACTTGTTGTTGCCACCTTCCTCTTTTCCCATCTACCTCTTACTCTAACTGTAGCTACAACTAAATAATGATCCGATATATCAGTTGCCCCTCTGGAGCCTACCCATCAATCTTTTATCCACCAATACATAATCTAATAAACTACTTTCATTACGTGCTACATCATACCTTGTACATTTATTTATCCTCTTTTTCATAAAATATGTATTACTTATTACCAAATCTCTTTCTACACATAGCTCAATTAAAGGCTCTCCATTTACATTTACCCCTGGCACCCCAAATTTACCTACTACTCCCTCCATAACATTTTTACCCACTTTAGCATTGAAATCCCCAACCACCATTACTCTCACACTTGATTCAAAACTCCCCACGCATTCACTCAACATTTCCCAAAATCTCTCTCTCTCCTCTACACTTCTCTCTTCTCCAGGTGCATACACGCTTATTATAACCCACTTTTCACATCCAATCTTTATTTTACTCCACATAATCCTTGAATTAATACATTTATAGTCCCTCTTTTCCTGCCATAGCTTATCCTTCAACATTATTGCTACTCCTTCTTTAGTTCTAACTCTATTTGAAACCCCTAACCTAATCCCATTTATTCCTCTATTATTATTCTACGTATAATAATATGTACACCTACCATTTGACTTACGACCTGCCGACTTACGACAACTCAACTTACGGCCATGTTTTTTATGCCAAATTTCTGGGAAATAAACAACTATTTGTGTTGTACACAATGTTTATCCTAAACCTTACAGTATAAAATACTGTACTAACAGCATAAAAAGTAAAGTAAAACATGAAATACCAAAATAAAACAATAAAATAAAGTCATTACAAAAATGTTTTGTTGATATTCAGTAGTAAAGTTCGACTTACGACCATTTCGACTTACGACTGGTTTCTCGGAACCGAACTCAGCCGTAAGTCGGATGGTAGGTGTATATTAATAATAGTATAATAATATAATACAATAATAATAATATGTATAATAATAATACATATATAATAATAATGTACTACATACAATAATTATAATAATAGCATCAAAAGGCCGTCACTAGATGGCAGTGTTTACCACAACAAAGAGGGAGCGGTTGTGGCCACCTCCACCTGTTACATAATGACGTATATTTTATTCTTTCTAGAGTATATATCATGTTTCTATGTTATTTATATTGTTTGTTATGTCATATTAGATGAACTGTGATAGATAAATAAGCCATATAGAGTGTGAGGGAAAAGTTCAATAGATAGGAGTAGCAATATAGTAACAATAGTTTCATTACCGGCTACTAGTTAAGGTAGGGTAAGTCACGCTCCCGCCTTTCTTCCCCCTCTTTTGAGTAATGTACACTGCCATGGAGAGTGATTATTTAAGCAGTGGGTAACCTGTCTATCTTTTCAGCTTGGATGACAGTGAGGGTCACCTGTCAATCAACGAGCAGAACAGGAGAAGGACTAACGTCCAGAGACTTCTCCATTTTGGATCTCATTACCTGTGCACCTGTATGAAATTGCAGGACGTAACCCCACATCATTGCAGCGGTAAAGAACCTGCTTTCCTGTCATCGGGATACTACTCACGGCGTTAATCTGTGAAGAACTAGCCAGTGGTGGTCACCAACACCTGCGACCCCCCCCCCAATCACCAGCAACGGCTACGATTTCAACAAGCAGTGTCACCAACACCAGACACCCAAGTGTTAAATTAGCATTGAGTTCAGTTATCCTTTATATTTTTCCTTTTTCATTTTCTTTAATGTAGGATTAATATTTCATATTTAAGTGTTTTATATTTTATATTTTCTACATAATAAAGTGTTTATGTTTGTCTGTTATTTCTTTTTCTATTCACTAATTTTCCTGAGGAGGAGCCAGCCTGGGTAATACTTTCTGAAGTTGTTACAGGGCTGAGTAAGCCTTCACATAGAGGATATTAGCGAAATTGTTCATGAAGTATTTTGCCTGGTGTCTAGACAAACTCGCGTCCACCGCCGAGACCGCCCATACCACTACGTGAATGACATATTTTATTCATTTTAGAGTATATATCAGGTTTCTATGTTATTTATATTGTTTATTATGTCATATTAGATGAAGTGAGATAGATAAATAAGCCATAGAATTGATATTTGCGAAATTATTGAAGTACAGAATTCCACTGGAACGGATTAATTGCATTTCAATTAATTTAAATGAGGAAAATTGACTCTGCTAACGAGCAAATCCAGTTGCAAGCAAGGTCATGGAACAGATTCAACTCGCAAGTTGAGGTTCCATTATACTGGCATGCTAACAACTGGATAAAATAACACACATTGGAAAAGTAATATGCTCCATAAAGCATAACAAATAAACATATATTTGTAGGAACAAAAGATTTTGATTCTACATTCACTGATGCCCCATTCTTTCTTAAGCTATCAAATAGGTGGATAAAAATTGCAAGGGGAGGGGAAACAGGACAAAAATGGAAAATGAACACTTTAAAAGAGTCACAGAGATAAGGAAGTAACTTCTTGACAAAGTGGACCCCAAGATGATCACTATCCAATGAATTTGCTCATAGACCAGGCCTCCTGACTTTAAAAAGGAATATTACAGGAATAATATTTAACCCTTTCACTGACATGAAAGGGTTAACTTAAAAAAAAAAAATTATATATATTTTTTTTTTCAACAAGTCGGCCGTCTCCCACCGAGGCAGGGTGACCCAAAAAAGAAAGAAAATCCCCAAAAAGAAAATACTTTCATCATCATTCAACACTTTCACCACACTCACACATTATCACTGTTTTTGCAGAGGAATGTCTACTTCAACGACCTTCTTCATCTCATCCCAGAATCACATGCATATGCAGACGACTGTACACTGACATTCACTTATCCAAGAGAAGAAATGCCAGCTGCTCTAAGCTACATCAATCACCAGCTGAGAGCTATATCAGCTTGGGAAAATAGATGGCAAGTAACATTTGCACCTGAGAAAACGCAAATGATGATCGTCTCTAGGCACCATGATGGTAATGCTGGTGCAGTAGTAAGGATGAATGGGAGGATGTTGGCACCTGGAGAAGAAGTTGATATCCTTGGGGTGAAATTTGACTCCAAACTAACCATGAAGAACCACGTTGTAAATCTTGCAAACAAGGCAGCCAGGAAGCTTACAGCACTTCGCCATATCACCCATCTGCTTGACAGTAGGGGTTGCAAGATCCTGTACGAGGCACAAGTACGCTCACACCTTGAGTATGCTCCACTTTCTTGGTTTGCCTGCCCCCCCTCTCATCTGCGACTGCTTGACAGAGTAGAGAACAGAGCAAGACGTCTCATCTCTCGCCTGGACCCATCCTGGATAGATCTGTCATTTCAGCAGAGCCTTCAACATAGGAGGGATGTGGGTGGCCTTACTGTTATGTACAAGGCCAATATTGTCAAAATACCACACTTGGATCCACTTCGAGGACAGCGTGAAACAAGCTTTTATGCCACAAGACGGGCAGAAAGCAGCAACTTCACTCTGGCTGTACCCTTCTCCAGAACATCACTCCATCTGAGATCATACATACCCAGGATGACTCGAGTATGGAACACATTCGTACAGCATAATGATGTCAACGAGATAAAGTCAGTTGATCAAATGAAAATGCTGGCCCACAGATGGCTCCAACTTCATCCTGTTCCCTACTTGTATGTCTCATAACAATAAAAATGCTTTCAAATGAGCTGATGTAGGTAACAGCTCTTAGCTTGCCAATAAAGTTAGGAATCCTTAACCTGTAAATAGCTGTCAATAAAGCTAGGGATCCTTAACCTTGTCAAACCCTGTGTAAAAAAAAAAAAAGAGACAGAGAGACAGAGAGAGAGAGAGACAGAGAGAGACAAAGACAGACAGACAGAGAGAGACAGAGACAGAGAGAGAGACAGAGAGAGAGACAGAGAGACAGAGAGAGAGAGAGACAGAGAGAGAGAGAGAGACAGAGAGAGAGAGAGACAGAGAGAGAGAGACAGAGAGAGAGAGACAGAGAGAGAGAGAAAGAGAGAGAGAGAGAGAGACAGACAGACAGACAGACAGACAGACAGACAGAGAGAGAGAGAGAGAGAGAGAGAGAGATGGATGGATGTATTAATTTTATCTTATGAAATTATAGTCTTTTTTCTGAAGGTAATGACACAAAAAATGCAAAAATCTGATGGACGGAATTACGCAAGCCCAAAGTTGACATTGTTGATTTCACCCATTTTGAGTCCAGTTCCAAGTTCAAGTCAACCCAGTTCCTAGTTATTTCATTAGTAAGAACAAGAAACCACCCATTTAATTATCAGAACTATCCTATAATGTGCACAGAAGTCAATAATTTGGCCAGTTTTAGACAATACAGCCTCTCTTCACTTAGCGACAACTCGGACTTACAACGGGATCTCTGACCGATATGCATATGCAAATAATGTATATTAGAGCTATTTCCTCTATTCTGTTTGTTACAATATACAGTACACTACTGTATAAACATTGAAAAATATACTAAAAATGTTATAAATGGTGCAAAGGTGACATTAAAACAATATTAAACACTAGGGATTCCAGACACTAAAGCAACCTTTCCACTGTTCAATACTCATGTCCCCAGCTCTTCCAACATAACACTTACCCTCCATTTTGAATTAATCGTCACAAAAAATGGAAGTTTACCCTACTTCTCTGATTAATAAAATATAACCAACAATAATTGGTCATGGTTTAGGTTGTCCCAATAACTGAAGCAGACCTGGTGTAACCCCATAAAACAGACCCAGGGGGCTAGAGCCTTCCCTAACCTTCCTAGGGAAAATTACCAAAAGTTGAATATTTTTGTCTCTTTGAGCCCTATTTCAAGCTACTTCTGGTTTAAAACTGACCAAAATCACTACTTTACTAGTATCTTCCATTCTATCAAGTGATACCAAGAGTCAACCAATAAAACCATAAAAACTACCCTAAAAGACAGCTCAAAGATGTTATTTTAAACCAAACACAAGGTTAGAGATTTGTTTTTCCCATCATGCACTGTATTGGGCAGAATTTTTTAATACTGTGAATGCTCACCCCACACTTATTCCCTCATGTCTAGGCCAAAGTTTACTGCTGACAAGCATATATGAAAGAACTGTGCTTAAAATGCAGATCTACATGAATGACATTGGTGTCAATGACAGATTTATGTAAGAAACAGTGAAAGGATTGAGAAGCACATGAAAGAGTAAAGATAATGCATGCTAGGACCCAGGAGATGGTAAGGCAAGACATCTATCTGAACTCCTGCAAGTGTTAGTTCCTAGCTTAGCTAATAATAACTGGGATAACATGACTATGTAAAGACCAAATTACCAACACATTAAAGTTAAACCAAGAAATGGTAACAGTTCCCAAAATCCTTTTTATCAACTTTAAAATGACTATATTCACTAGAAGATTGTGGTGACAGAATTAAGAGTAAATTAAAACAAGATGTTGATACATAATGTATACATAGTATATTTTTTTACATTTATTTGTGTCACAAAGATTATAAAATTCAAAGAAATGATAAACAAAAATTCCTGCAATGCTGATAATTCAGAATTAGCAACAAAAAAGGGTAACAAAAAACTAAAGAATATGAATGAATTCCTCACTCACTGCTAAGAGGTTAAAGGCACAGTAAATGGCAATAAAAATAAATGTTTTGAAATATTTTTCTCTGCACTATAAAGTAACAAAATGCAATAGGCTATAAGAATGAAGTAAGTGAAGTAGTGGAGGAGTGTCAAAGGAGTTTAATATTTGGAATTAGTAGTACAGTGCAAACACAGCAGTTGAGTGAGAAGTATAGATAGGAAGGTCAATAATTATAAGATACAGGGTGTAATAGCTACATTCATGAAAGTAGCAGGATATTGTATTCTAAACTGCAATTAAAATTAGATCACACTGGAAAAAGGATTTGTCTTACCCTATTTCTGGCCAGCTGTGAGATATAATACCAGTCATCAGATTCCCCAAGTCGAAACCGGTACTTGCAGAAGCGAGGAACATCTAACAGCACACACTTTCTGCACAAATGTAAAAAATCAATATTTGATATTTACATGGAACAAGTATTACTAGTTTAATCTCCTAGTATTAATACTTGCAAGACAGCTATAAAATATTGATACAGGAGAGCCCCCAACTTACAACCAAGTTGCATTCTATATTTTCAACTTACAAATGAGTCAAGTGTTTAGAAAACAACGGTACAAGAGATGACTGTTTCATGTAAGTTCGTACTGTGGTTCCTAAGCGCCTCAGTTGTAAGTACAGATTTTTGTAACTTGTGGCATTTGTAATTTGGTGACTTCCTGTACTGTACAGTATATAAACTATATTCCTATCTCTGCTGTGTAACTCCTAAGCAAGAAAAAACTAGCTTAGTTAAAAAGCCTGCACAAGACAGTAACTAGTAATGTTAACACTGCAGCAACTAAGACCAATCCAACCATGTCTGGCTACAAGTACACACATGCACAATATGGTGTAGTAGCCCAAAAATTTTCCCATTTTTAACTAATAATTTAAAATGCTGCACCTTGTATTTATAGCAAGGTGTTGCTATTTATGTCAGAATACTGTACAGTTTATCACAAATGCCAATACAGTACACTAAATTACATTTACTTGACAATTATTTTCATAGCACCTATCAAAGTACTCTGAACTTTGTTAATTATCAAATACAATGCAATACATTTTCAGATACTCAAAGCACTAATGCCAAAGATTTATAAAAGTGAATCTTGTCTATTAAATTTAATCAAATTCCTTTATTCAAATTTGTCATCAGTTTCATAATATCTAATTAATAAAAGCCACATTTAGTCTAATAATTATAATAAATAACTAAACATTTCATTCAACAGTACTAAGCTATTGACCTACATGAGCCTAGTACTGTAATTCATTCACAGGCAAATATCACTTGCTACTTTTAAAAAATAGCCGAGGATTTATTAAAGGGATCAAACAGGGTGTCTTGCAAATGCAAACTTCATGCTTTAAGGGACTATCAGCTCTAAAATTACATTCTTGATTGGAATTCTGGATAAGGGACTGTATGATGCATACTAAGATATAATGATAGGCAAGAATAAAAAAAAAATACAACTATACACAAGTTATACAAATAATTATACGGTAATAATGATTTACGTTCATACAGTCAAAATGCTATTGTTTTCACAAATGCAGAACCAAAGGACTCTGTCATTAGTGCAATTCACTGTTCATACAACATTCAGAGCAGGAGGGTCAGGGATATGCATGGATGGTTAAAAAGCTAAACAACAAGATGAAACTAATAGTAACCTGGTTTCATCGGGGTCAACTCTGAAAAAGATCATACACAGGATCTCATTAAGGATTGTGCTCAATGATTATTTACAAATGTTACACATAAATTTCTTAGAACATAAGGTTTTCTAGCAATGTATCTAAGAGCACCTGTTAATTATTTAAAAGGTCATCGACTATATTTCAGATTCCACACTACAGCTGTAGTATGCATATTTTTAGCTGTTTATTTATTATTTAATATTCTCTTCAAGTATGCCAAGTGGCCTAATATTTAATCGACCATTTCCCTACATCATATCTTTTAATCGTCTTGAGTACAGTATTTATGGTTCACAAATAACCCACACATAGGAGAAAAACCTATGACGACGTTTCGGTCCAATTTGGACCATTAACCAGTCACATACTAACTAATGCTCCAAGTTGGAATAAAATGTCATTGGAATGAAATGTCGTGTGCAGGTTATTTGTGTATTGCTCCAATCACGGTATTGTGCCTTTTTATTCTTTATGGTACTAAGACAATAAGCAGCATTTGCTTAAAAAGTTCTACCTGCTGATATAGCTATCAAATATATGACTCAGTCATGAAATCCTTGGTATGAAACACAAGAATATCTGGCAATGGAGGAGTATTACCCCAGAAGCCACATGCTAGAAGGTTAGGAGGAAAAAAATAGTGCATAAAAGGAGAGTATTGTCAATACCCTACACTATGTATAAGTAAAATCATACTTTCTGAAGATCACTTAGAAAGGTACAAAGATTAAAAAGTGGTGTTCAAGGTGCAAGTGTTCTACATAATGGAATCATGATTTGCTGAAAGGGTACACAATTTAACTTCTGCCCATGGTAGTTGCCTCCAGCAGCAACCAAAAGCAACTAGTTTACTACATTAAATCAATTCTATAATACATTTATTTTAGCTTAGTTTCCACAACTCTCCGACTTACAAGATAGTTTACCTTCACCACAACCAATCCACCCAGAATTTTCATTTTTCTAGCTAACTCTGGAAGGTAGGAACAAGTTTTTTTTTTTTTACCTCAGTGGCTATCTTTCACAAGGCAGGGTCTAGCCCAAAGAAAGGAAACACATTCTCCAATATTTATTCAATCGCTGTCTGCCAGAAGCCTTCTGATATCACAACTCAGATTACCCCCTGACTGCAACATCCCTACCCCTCCTTCAGAGTGCAGGCACTGCCCTTCCCACTTCCAGGACTTGAATCCGGCTAACTGGTTTTCCTGAATCCCTTCATAAAAGTTACCTTGCTCTCACTCCAGCAGCACGTCCATTAAAACTCACTTGTCTCCAATTGTCCCTATCTAACATGCTCATACACACCTATCAAATACTCAAGCCCCTAAAACTCAAGAACCTACTTTACTCCCTCGTTCCAACTCTTCCTGGGACATCCTCTATCCCACTTGCTTTCCATCCCCAAGATTTATACACCCCTCTTAGTCATCCTATCCTTCTCCACCTTCTCTACATACCCAAACCACCTCAACCATCTCTACTCAGCCCTCAGAATTATGCCCTTGGTGACTGCACATTTTTTTCTACTTTCCAAATTCTCTACATAATATTCACATTGCTGTCAAAAATATCTCCACTACCTTTGGCCTCCTCCTCACTGCAGCATTCTGAACCCATCTTCACACATGCGCGCACACACACACAAAAGTGTTAGTACCACTATTCTCTTGTATATTCCCTCTGCTTCCAGAGATAAGTCCATCCACTGATTTATATACTCTAAAACATCTACATACATCCACTTCCTTCATACTCCCTCCCTCCAATCCGATATTCAATCTATCATTGCTAGACTTTTTGTTACCCTCATCACCTTGTTCTTTTTTTTATGTTCACAATTGTTTTAAGATTTCAATCAATGCATAGAAACATTTTAAGTTCTTGGAAACCTGGTAAAGAAATGAACATGACAGTGGCATGGGGTACACCTGAATGAGATGCCTAATAATTAATACACACCATATTAGTGTACAACATTTTAATATGTATATATTTTTCATATATGCAGTATACATGTTCACACTTTTGTCCCCACACACTTAAATGAAACTTGGAGGAAAGGTCCCCAGTTACTGTATAACACACACTAATTTACTGCTTCCCCATGAATATAATAATGCTAATAATTGAAAAAACATGGAATGTACTTCATCAATTCCATTACTTTATTGTAAGGAAGAACAAACTACAGTCGACCCTCAACTAACGACGGCATTAAGTAACTGCAATTTTGTCTAACGGCGCTTTTTGCTGTAGAAAAAATGCCTTAACCAACGGCGAAAACTTAACCAACAACGTTTGTCTGGAACGTGTCGATGTGCCCGGAGTGCAGCCTGAGTGGACCCAGCCACTCCAAGAGTCAGTGTGCCATTGTTTACAAGCTGTTGTGGTCAGTTTCCAATTGTGCCTCCCATATATTTTGGATTATTCCACTATTTCTAGTGCTTGTAACCGCTAAATAAGCCACCATGGGTACCAAGAAAGCTTCTAGTGCCAAGCCTGTGTTAAAAAGGGTGAGAATTACAATGGAAATGAAGGAGGAGATCATTGAAAAATACAAGAGTGGAGTGCGTATGGCTGAGTTGGAAAGGCAATACAACAAATCACATTCAATCATCAGTACTATCTTGGCGAACAGACAGGCAATCAAGGAAGCTGTTGCTGCGAAAGGTTCAAGTATGCTTTCAAAACGGAGACCACAAATAGTTGAAGAGGTAGAGAGACTGTTATTGGTATGGATAAACGAAAAACAATTATCAGGTGATAGTGTTTCTCGGTCTATAATTTGTGAAAAGGCATGGAAGTTGCATGATGATCTCAATTAAGAAAATGCCTCAAAATAGTGCTGCTGCTGATGAATTTAAGGCCAGCAAAGGCTGGTTTGAGAGGTTTAAGATTCATAGTGGCATGCACAGTGTGGTAAGGTATGGTGAGGCAGCCAGTTCAGACAAAAATGGGGCTGAAAAATATGTGAAGGACTTTAAGGAATATATAGACTGAAAACCTAAAACCTGAACAAATATTTAAATTGTGACAAAACAGGCCTGTTTTGGAAGAAAATGCCAAACAGGACCTACATTACTCAGGAGGTAGGTTGGTAGACAGCAACCACCCAGGGAAGTACTACCGTCCTGCCAGATGACTGTGAAACAAAAACCTGTAACTGTTTTGCATGATGGTAGGATTGCTGGTTTCTTTTTCTGTCTCATAAACACGCTAGATAACAGGGATATCTTGCTACTCCAGCTTACACTTTGGTCACACTTCACAGACATGCACATGCATATATATATACATACATTTAGGTTTTTCCCCTTTTTCTAAATAGCTCTTGTTCTTCTTTATTTCTTCTATTGTCCATGGGGAAGTGGAAAAGAATCTTTCCTCCGTAAGCCATGAGTGTCGTATGAGGCGACTAAAATTCCGGGAGCAATGGGCTAGTAACCCCTTCTCCTGTAGACATTTACTAAAAAAAGAGAAGAAGAAAAACTTTATAAAACTGGGATGCTTAAATGTGCGTGGATGTAGTGCAGATGACAAGAAACAGATGATTGCTGATGTTATGAATGAAAAGAAGTTGGATGTCCTGGCCCTAAGCGAAACAAAGCTGAAGGGGGTAGGAGAGTTTCAGTGGGGGGAAATAAATGGGATTAAATCTGGAGTATCTGAGAGAGTTAGAGCAAAGGAAGGGGTAGCAGTAATGTTAAATGATCAGTTATGGAAGGAGAAAAGAGAATATGAATGTGTAAATTCAAGAATTATGTGGATTAAAGTAAAGGTTGGATGCGAGAAGTGGGTCATAATAAGCGTGTATGCACCTGGAGAAGAGAGGAATGCAGAGGAGAGAGAGAGATTTTGGGAGATGTTAAGTGAATGTATAGGAGCCTTTGAACCAAGTGAGAGAGTAATTGTGGTAGGGGACCTGAATGCTGAAGTAGGAGAAACTTTTAGAGAGGGTGTGGTAGGTAAGTTTGGGGTGCCAGGTGTAAATGATAATGGGAGCCCTTTGATTGAACTTTGTATAGAAAGGGGTTTAGTTATAGGTAATACATATTTTAAGAAAAAGAGGATAAATAAGTATACAAGATATGATGTAGGGCGAAATGACAGTAGTTTGTTGGATTATGTATTGGTAGATAAAAGACTGTTGAGTAGACTTCAGGATGTACATGTTTATAGAGGGGCCACAGATATATCAGATCACTTTCTAGTTGTAGCTACACTGAGAGTAAAAGATAGATGGGATACAAGGAGAATAGAAGCATCAGGGAAGAGAGAGGTGAAGGTTTATAAACTAAAAGAGGAGGCAGTTAGGGTAAGATATAAACAGCTATTGGAGGATAGATGGGCTAATGAGAGCATACGCAATGGGGTCGAAGAGGTATGGGGTAGGTTTAAAAATGTAGTGTTAGAGTGTTCAGCAGAAGTTTGTGGTTACAGGAAAGTGGGTGCAGGAGGGAAGAGGAGCGATTGGTGGAATGATGATGTAAAGAGAGTAGTAAGGGAGAAAAAGTTAGCATATGAGAAGTTTTTACAAAGTAGAAGTGATGCAAGGAGGGAAGAGTATATGGAGAAAAAGAGAGAGGTTAAGAGAGTGGTGAAGCAATGTAAAAAGAGAGCAAATGAGAGAGTGGGTGAGATGTTATCAACAAATTTTGTTGAAAATAAGAAAAAGTTTTGGAGTGAGATTAACAAGTTAAGAAAGCCTAGAGAACAAATGGATTTGTCAGTTAAAAATAGGAGAGGAGAGTTATTAAATGGAGAGTTAGAGGTATTGGGAAGATGGAGGGAATATTTTGAGGAATTGTTAAATGTTGATGAAGATAGGGAAGCTGTGATTTCGTGTATAGGGCAAGGAGGAATAACATCTTGTAGGAGTGAGGAAGAGCCAGTTGTGAGTGTGGGGGAAGTTCGTGAGGCAGTAGGTAAAATGAAAGGGGGTAAGGCAGCCGGGATTGATGGGATAAAGATAGAAATGTTAAAAGCAGGTGAGGATATAGTTTTGGAGTGGTTGGTGCAATTATTTAATAAATGTATGGAAGAGGGTAAGGTACCTAGGGATTGGCAGAGAGCATGCATAGTTCCTTTGTATAAAGGCAAAGGGGATAAAAGAGAGTGCAAAAATTATAGGGGGATAAGTCTGTTGAGTATACCTGGTAAAGTGTATGGTAGAGTTATAATTGAAAGAATTAAGAGTAAGACGGAGAATAGGATAGCAGATGAACAAGGAGGCTTTAGGAAAGGTACGGGGTGTGTGGACCAGGTGTTTACAGTGAAACATATAAGTGAACAGTATTTAGATAAGGCTAAAGAGGTCTTTGTGGCATTTATGGATTTGGAAAAGGCGTATGACAGGGTGGATATGGGGGCAATGTGGCAGATGTTGCAAGTGTATGGTGTAGGAGGTAGGTTACTGAAAGCAGTGAAGAGTTTTTACGAGGATAGTGAGGCTCAAGTTAGAGTATGTAGGAAAGAGGGAAATTTTTTCCCAGTAAAAGTAGGCCTTAGACAAGGATGTGTGATGTCACCGTGGTTGTTTAATATATTTATAGATGGGGTTGTAAGAGAAGTAAATGCGAGGGTCTTGGCAAGAGGCGTGGAGTTAAAAGATAAAGAATCACACACAAAGTGGGAGTTGTCACAGCTGCTCTTTGCTGATGACACTGTGCTCTTGGGAGATTCTGAAGAGAAGTTGCAGAGATTGGTGGATGAATTCGGTAGGGTGTGCAAAAGAAGAAAATTAAAGGTGAATACAGGAAAGAGTAAGGTTATGAGGATAACAAAAAGATTAGGTGATGAAAGATTGAATATCAGATTGGAGGGAGAGAGTATGGAGGAGGTGAACGTATTCAGATATTTGGGAGTGGACATGTCAGCGGATGGGTCTATGAAAGATGAGGTGAATCATAGAATTGATGAGGGAAAAAGAGTGAGTGGTGCACTTAGGAGTCTGTGGAGACAAAGAACTTTGTCCTTGGAGGCAAAGAGGGGAATGTATGAGAGTATAGTTTTACCAATGCTCTTATATGGGTGTGAAGCGTGGGTGATGAATGTTGCAGCGAGGAGAAGGCTGGAGGCAGTGGAGATGTCATGTCTGAGGGCAATGTGTGGTGTGAATATAATGCAGAGAATTCGTAGTTTGGAAGTTAGGAGGAGGTGCGGGATTACCAAAACTGTTGTCCAGAGGGCTGAGGAAGGGTTGTTGAGGTGGTTCGGACATGTAGAGAGAATGGAGCGAAACAGAATGACTTCAAGAGTGTATCAGTCTGTAGTGGAAGGAAGGCGGGGTAGGGGTCGGCCTAGGAAAGGTTGGAGGGAGGGGGTAAAGGTTTTGTGTGCGAGGGGCTTGGACTTCCAGCAGGCATGCGTGAGCGTGTTTGATAGGAGTGAATGGAGACAAATGGTTTTTAATACTTGACATGCTGTTGGAGTGTGAGCAAAGTAACATTTATGAAGGGATTCAGGGAAACCGGCAGGCCGGACTTGAGTCCTGGAGATGGGAAGTACAGTGCCTGCACTCTGAAGGAGGGGTGTTAATGTTGCAGTTTAAAAACTGTAGTGTAAAGCACCCTTCTGGCAAGACAGTGATGGAGTGAATGATGGTGAAAGTTTTTCTTTTTCGGGCCACCCTGCCTTGGTGGGAATCGGCCAGTGTGATAAAAAAAAAAAAAAAATAGACTGAAAACTTAAAACCTGAACAAATATTTAAAGTGTGACAAAACAGGCCTGTTTTGGAAGAAAATGCCAAACAGGACCTACATTACTCAGGAGGAAAAGGCACTCCCAGGACATAAGCCTATGAAAGACAGGCTGACATTAATGTTGTGTAGTAATGCTAGTGGCAATTGCAAAGTGAAGCCTTTATTGGTGTATCACTCTGAAACTCCCAGTGTTCAGGAAAAACAATATCGTCAAGGGCAATTTGTATGTGCTGTGGAGATCAAACAGTAAGGTATGGATCACTAGGGTATTTTTGGCCCCACTGTGACAAAATACCTCCAGGAAAAGAAATTGCCACTCAACTTCCTCCTGGTAATGGACAATGCTCCTGCTCATCCTCACGACTTGCAAGAGGAAATTGCAGGGGAGTTTGGTTTCGTTAAGGTGAAGTTTTTGCCTTCTAATACAACTCTTCTCCTCCAGCTCATGGACCAGAAAAAAAACTCTATACAAAAAGCAGTGTTCCAAAAGTGCTTTGAAGTGACCTCAGACACTCAATTGACCCTAAGACAGTTTTGGAAAGATCACTTTAATATCCTCAGTTGTGTAAACCTTATAGGTAAGGCTTGGGAGGGAGTGACTAAGAGGACCATGAACTCTGCTTGGAGGAAACTGTGGCCAGAACGTGTAGAACAGAGGGATGTTGAAGGGTTTGGGGCTAACCCTCAGGAGGCTATGCCGGTAGTGGAAGCTATTGTGTCATTGGGGAAGTCCTTGGGGTTGGAGGTTTGTGACGAGGATGTGGAAGAGTTGGTGCAGAATGACAAGGAAGAACTAACCACTGCAGACCTGCAAGAGCTTCAGGAGCAACAGCAACAGATCACATCTCAGGAATGTTCTTCAAGGATTAGGGAAATGTGTTCAATGTTTACAAATGTGCAAGCATTTATCGAAGAATTTTATCCTGTCACCGAAGTTGCAAGCTGCATTGGCAACATGTACAATGACACTCGTGTCCAATTTTAGGGAAATCCTAAGGGCACGTGAGAAACAGAGCTCTCTGGACAGCTATTTTGTGCGACAGGGGTCCAGTGACTCTCAAGCTGGTCCTAGTGGCATTAAAAAAACCAAGGAGGGAGTAACCCCACCAAAGGACTTGGTACCTAAAGTCCTTCTGGAAGGGGATTCTCCTTCCAAGCAATAGACAATTCTGAATTTCCCCTGCTGCTGGCACATCACTCATCAACAACTCCACAATAAAGGTAAGTGGTATATAATTATTGTTTATTTTGCATGTCCCATTCCTTTCCATATAAGGAAATGTATATTTCATGTAAAAAAAAAAAAATTCAGACTTTGGGGTGTCAGAAACGGATTAATTCTATTTCCATTATTTCTTATGGGGAAAATTAATTCGACCAACGGTAATTTCGACAAACGGCAAGCCCTCTGGAACGGATTAATGCCATTGGTTGAGGGTCCACTGTAGTTTTTTTTTATAATACAGTCACTATTTTAAGGCAAAACAAACTAGTATGTTTTTACAATACAGTCTTCATCAGCACATGAATTAAAACAATATTTACAAAAAGAGTAATATTCAAGTTTCTTAGCATTTTTCCAGTCAAAAGGTCAAAATATAAAGCCTCACTGTCCTCCCATGTTTACATCAGTTTTTCATTCAGGCTTTATAGCAAAAATAATGATCACTTTCAACCCTAGTTATATAAATGTTTGATATCAAAAAGTAATCTAAATGTTGCATCACACTACATTAAAATTTTATCTTAGACAACATGACTGTAATGAAGAAAAATTGTATACACTATTCTGTATAACCCTGATCCTTGGCTTATTTAATGTTTTAAAAAATAATTAATATAAAATCAAATAATTGGTACTATATCACCATGCACTTAAGACTGCTATTTACAGTCCGCCCACACGAACCAGGAACTTACCTAGGACAACTACTTTTTTGCCGTGGGTTAACTTCTTCAATAAACACAGCATTATCTTCTATGGCCCTTTGAACACGATGTGCCAACATTGAATTTGGAAATGCTAGACACAGATCTATATCTTCTTCGTATATCCGCTGCATGAATGGATCTGAGCGATCTAAGGTTGGATTCTGTTTCCAAGCAATAAATTCTTTATGTACAACTGGATCCACCTGAAGCAGAAAAAATTACAATACTTATTTAAGCTGAGCTCAACACATTTCCAAATTGACCATTTACACCAAAAGAACTGCTGGAAACTGCTTATACTGTATTATCTAAGTGTTATCCTTAACAAAGAAGATGACCCCAGACTTCTGTGACCAAAGGAATATATAATAATGAAAATCTATTGTTTATATTCCTAGGACAATATAATATGTTATGTAAGCACAATACAGAAGTTTACAGCACTATATAAGCATTTTGAAACTTATTTCATACTAGATGAAGATATCACTTATTTTCCTGGAATTCTTTTTATTTTCACACATCTATACCTCGACACTTTTCAACAAGTACAGCCAAGCACTTTAATTTGAAAGACTAATTCGATGTTATTACCTACTTATGCTCTGAAAAAGAAATAGGTAAAAAAGCTTATTAAAAACAATTTATCACAACAGACAAAACTGTTTCCAGCATAACATCTTGGCATGTGAGTGCAGTAATAAGAGTAAAATTTAATACAGTGGACCCCCGCATAACGATGGCATCACATAGCGATTTTTCCGCATAACGATTACTTTTATCGCAAAATTTTTGCCGCGCATACCGATTAAAAACCCGCTTACCGATTTTCGTCCGAGACGCGTCCAATGTGCCCTCAGCCAGCCTCACATGTGCCGGCCGTCCCATTGTTTACCAGCCAGCCTCCGCGGTAACATCCAAGCATACACTCGGAATATTTCGTATTATTACAGTGTTTTCGGTGCTGTTTCTGGAAAATAAGTGACCATGGGCCCCAAGAAAGCTTCTAGTGCCAACCCTGTGGTAAAAAGGGTGAGAATTAGTATGGAAATTAAGAAAGATTTTGAAGGGTTTGGGGCTAACCCTGAGAAGCCTATGCCAGTTGTGGAATCCATTGTGCCTACTTCAAAGATTAAGGAAATGTGTGCACAGTGGGTTGAACTGCAAACCTTTATAGATGAAAATCACCCTGACACAGCTGTTGCAAGCCGTGCTGGTGACTATTTCAATGACAATGTTGTGGCCCATTTTAGACAAATCGTAAAGGAACGGGAGGTACAGAGCTCTATGGACAGATTTGTTGTGCGACAGAGGTCCAGTGACTCTCAAGCTGGTCCTAGTGGCATTAAAAGAAGAAGGGAAGTAACCCCGGAAAAGGACTTGCTACCTCAAGTCGTAATGGAAGGGGATTCCCCTTCTAAACAGTAAGAAGATAATGCTCTCCCCTCCTCCCATCCCATCAATCATCACCAGATCTTCAATAAAAGTAAGTGTCATTTAATTGTGCATGCCTTTTTCAGTTTGTGTGTATTAAAATTAACATTTCATGTGGTAAAAAAAAATTTTTTTCATACTTTTGGGCGTCTTGCACGGATTAATTTTATTTCCATTATTTCTTATGGGGAAAATTCATTCGCATAACGATTATTTCGCATAACGATGAGCCCTCTTGCACGGATTAAAATCGTTAACCGGGGGTCCACTGTATAATAAAAGTTATAGTTCCAAGGACAGACACATACCTCCCAACACTCAGGATCCAATGGAAATTGAGAGAGAGCTGCTGCATCATTGATTCGACTTTCTTTTAGTGGAGAACTTGGGGGAGTGGTATCCCGCCCATATTTAAGGTCAAAGTCTGATGGAGATTTGCGATGACCTCTTTGGAATATTTTTTTACCTGAAATGTTCAAAAAAAAAAATTACTTTGTAATATACATTTATCTCATTTTACAAACATTCTATTTACAGTATATAACCACATTCCTTGTTAGAATATGCAGTGATAGCAAATAAAAAAATTACAGAAATCACAATATATAAATTAAAATTGACAATAGCTGCACTAATACTATCAGCAATATGTTCATGTAATGGGCTCTTCATAGCTACAATCTATAATCTAAATTTTTCACACACAAAACTGCATTACAGTACCAATATCTCTACTGAACAAAGCTTTATGAAAGTTCTCCACACATCACAGAAAGCACATCCTACCTGTTTCTGCAACACTCTTACTGATGAGCTGTGGGTGGAGGTGAGGATTAGGAGCAGCTGGTGTTGAGGTGATTACCAAAGCCTTAAGGGCTGTTACCTCTGCCTGAAGCACCTCCACCTGCATTTCTGCCTCCCGTAGTGATCTTTCTGCACTGGCAGCTCGCAGGTTGGCATTGTGAACCATACTGTGGGCTTCCTGAAACAAAATTAATACAACATGAGGTTGCTTCTTTATTATTATACTGACATTCAGAATAGTGGGGAATATTTATTGAGTTTTATATGGTGGATAAATGCAATAATACCTTGCCATTCATGAGTCTGCTCTTCCCAATTTAGAGTACTGTACTTGCAATTTATTTTACAGGGAAGTGGAAAAGAATTCTTCTTCCATAAGCTAAGCGTGTTGTAAGAGGCAACTAAAATGCTAGGAGCAAAGGGCTTGTAACTCCTTCTCCTGTATTACTAAATGTAAAAGAAAAAAACTTTTGTTTATCTTTTCAGATCACTCTCCCTTGGTGGGATACTGCCAGTTTGTTGGAAAAAACTTATTCATGATGAGCTCAAATATTTGCATTCAGAATTAGTATTAATGAAATATCTATACCAAGGATGGACAAATTCTTCGATAAGAAGAGCCACATATAATACTTTTCATACATCTTTTAATGTTAAGTCATAAAAAATATTTTAAAATTTTATTTATAAATAATAAAAAATACAACTACAGCCTCCCCTCACTTAACAATGGAGTTCCGTTCCTAAGATCACGTCGGTAAACGAATTCATCGCTAAGCAAGGAGCATACAATAATGGTAATGGGTTTGTGTCATCCATCTTTGATATTGTTTTAATGTCACCTTTGCACCATTTATAACGTTTTTAGTATATTTTTAAATGTTTATACAGTAGTGTATATATTGTAATAAACAGAATAGAGGAAATCAGCTCTAATATATATATTATTTAGATATACATAGTGGTCAGAGAGCCTGTCGTAAGGCCGAGTCACTGGTAAATGAGTATGCCACTAAGTGAGGAGAGGCTGTATATAGTAGGCTATTTTGTTTAGTGACTATATTAGATTTCTAAAATCTTATCTTATTTTTTCACAGTTCTGATTCAGGAAGTTCAGTTGTAATTTTTTATGGTTGTTATGAGAGATAAGGCACAGTCTTTTCACCTTTAACAGTAAAAAGCAAAATCGTCCTTCCACTGTTGGTTAAACACACCTTTTGCTTGTCCATAAATGGGGTTAAATCCGAGTGGGGATCTGTAACAAGTGGCGTTCCACAGGGATCAGACTTGGCCCATTGTTGTTTATAATATATATATCAATGATCTTGATGAGGGAATTACTAGTGAAATGAGCAAATTCGCCGATGACACAAAGATAGGTAGGATAATTGATTCAAATATAGATATCAGGGAACTTCAGGAAGATTTAGACAAACTCAGTACCTGGTCAGAAAAGTGGCAGATGCAGTTCAATGTAGATAAATGCAAGGTTCTGAAGCTCGGGAATGTCCATAACCCTAGCACTTATAAGTTAAATAATGTAGAACTTAGCCATACAGATTGCAAAAAGGACCTGGGGGTTATGATAAGCAACAACCTTAAATCAAGACAGCAATGCCTAAGCGTACGTAATAAGGCAAATAGATTACTGGAATTTATATCAAGAAGTGTAAGCAACAGAAGTTCAGCGGTTATATTACAGCTTTATACATCATTAATAAGGCCTCACCTAGATTATGCAGCTCAGTTCTGGTCTCCATATTACAGAATGGACATAAATTTGTTAGAAAACATTCAGCATAGAATGACTAAATTAATACATAGCATTAGAAATCTTCCTTACGAAGAAAGATTGAAGACCCTTAAATTACATTCACTTGTTAGACGAAGAATGAGGGGAGACGTGATTGAAGAGTATAAGTGGAAGATGGGTATTAATGAAGGGGATATAAATAGGGTCTTGAGGTTATCTCTCCAAGAGAGAATCCGCAGTAATGGATTCAAATTAGACAAGTTTAGATTTAGAAAGGATATAGGAAAATATTGGTTTGGAAATAGGGTAGTTGAGTGGAACAGTTATTGAGGCTAAAACCTTGGGTAGTTTCAAATTTAGGTTGGATAAATACATGAGTGAGAGGGGTTTGATTTGAGTGGGACTTGCACATGAGTGGATAGTTATATCAGAGCTTATTTCTTGGGTGGAATTGAAAATTGGGGCGGGCAAATGTTTTGTTAGTGGGATGGATTGTGAGGGACCTGCCTAGTATGGGCCAACAGCCCTGCTACAGTGTTCCTCCTTTCTTATGTTCTTATAAAAGTTCTCAATACCCACCCCATCATCTTCCTGGCTGTCGTGATCTTCGTTTTGTTATGGTCTTTAAAAGAAAGGTCAGCTGACATAATTATTCCCAGGTCTTTTACGTGTTCCTTTTGTTCCATTTGGTGAACCTCTTGAGTTTTGTATGTAGTGTTTCTTTTGAGTTCTTCATTCTTTCCACACCTAAGCAACTGAACTTATCACCACTAAATGTCATGTTGTTCTTCACCACCCACTGGAAAACCCTGCTTTTGTCTTCCTGTAATTTTTCAGTGTCCTCTACCGTAGTGACTTTCATGCTTATTTTCGTGTCATTTGCAGATGATGATACCAAAGTGTGACGGGTGTTTTTATCTATGTCTGCTATGAGGATGAGAAACAGCATCTGCCATCTCATCACTCTTTCGAAGATTTTTATGGTGTGAAAAGTTAGGGTTACTGGTCGGTAATCTGTAGCTAGTGCTCTTCCTCCTTTATGCAAGGGAGCTATGTCTGCACTCTTTAAGGCCTCCGGTATTTCACCTAGATCTAAGCTGTAATAAAGTTGGTAGAATTACCGACAATATATAAAGTAAAAGGACACAAGTGCAACTAATGTGACATTTTATTGTGGCAACGTTTCGCTCTCCAGGAGCTTTATCAAGCCATTACAAACAATACATGGATACAGAGGGTATATAAAGGCTCAGAGTGAGGTGCAATATTAGTGAGGTACCATATCGATGTTCACTAGTGGTAGTAGTAGTAGTAGTAGTGACAAAAATAATACAATATGGTAGAGCAATTAATTCGTACATGAGTAAAAGCTATTACTTGGGTAACATAAAAATAGGTTGGACAAATATAGACTGGAAAGAGGCAGATAGTTTCAGTGTTCACTCTCTGTAACGTGCCTTGTGTAGTATAACAGGAGAGACTATGTGATGGCAGGGTTTACTGTTTTCAGGAGGATTCTTGCTAAGACTTCGGAGATGGTGAAGCTGCCGTTGTTTTGTTTAATTGTATTCGAAACGGTGATCGGTGCTGATTCGAGGCACTTGCGTCTGCGGAAATTAGTTTCTTTAATCACTAATTGGGCGTCTCTAAATTTCATGAGATGATTGGTGGAATTTCGGTGTTGTACACAGGCGTTGTTCAAGTTATCGTTCCTACATGCATAAATGTGTTCATTGAGGCGGGTGTCGAGGGTTCTTGCTGTTTCACCTATGTAGATCTTGTCACAGCCTCCACAGGGTATAGTGTAAACTCCTGCATTGACTGGTTCGTGGTGCTTGGATTTTGTCCTGGTTAGATCCTTTATTGAAGTGCTAGAAGCGATGGTGACTGGTGTTAGCTTGTGAAAGTACTTTTGAGACATTTAGTGCAACCTGGCTGTTGGGAAGAAATATAACTTTGTTGGGAGTGGTGTTGATGCGTGGAGAATTAATAATCTGGAGAGCTCTTTTCTTGCAGTCTTTGATGAAAAAAGAAGGAAAATGTAACTCAGTGAATGGAAATATAAACGCATATGCAGTATAATGTGATCCTTTATTGACTATGTTTCACCCACTCAGTGGGCTTTTTCAAGTCACAAACAGATCTGTTTGTGACTTGAAAAAGCCCACCGAGTGGGTGAAACGTAGTCAATAAAGGATCACATTATACTGCATATGTGTTTATATTTCCATTGTGTCGGTATTTTATACAATTTATATCCAACTCAGTGAATGTTTGGTGAATGTATGTACATTCCTCGTCAAGAAACTCAGGCTCTGGTGGCCTGGTGGTTAACGCTCTCGCTTCACACGGTGAGGGCCTGGGTTCGATTCCCAGCCAGAGTAGAAACATTGGACGTGTTTCTTTCCACCTGTTGTCTATGTTCCCCATCAGTAAAATGAGTACCTGCGTGTTAGTCGACTGGTGTGGGTCGCATCCTGGGACACTGACCTAAGGAGGCCTGGTCACAGACCGGGCCGCGGGGGCGTTGACCCCCGGAACTCTCTCCAGATATACTCCAGATATACTACAAATTCGGTATGCTCTTAGGAAAAACCCGATGATGATGCCTCTTTTGGTCTTGGTATCTTGACTGGAATAGAAGTGTGTGAGATCATTTTTATTGGTGGGTTTCCGATAAACTTGAAATCTTAGGTTGTTGTCTACTTTGTGAATGAGGACGTCGAGGAAAGGTAGCTTGTCATTGGACTCTTCTTCTAGTGTAAACGTCCTCATTCACAAAGTAGACAACAACCTAAGATTTCAAGTTTATCGGAAACCCACCAATAAAAATGATCTCACACAGTCAAGATACCAAGACCAAAAGAGGCATCATCATCGGGTTTTTCCTAAGAGCATACCGAATTAGTAGTCCTGAGTTTCTTGACGAGGAATGTACATACATTCACCAAACATTCACTGAGTTACATTTTCCTTCTTTTTTCATCAAAGACTGCAAGAAAAGAGCTCTTCAGATCATTAATTCTCCACGTATCAACACCACTCCCAACAAAGTTATAATTCTTCCCAACAGCCAGGTTGCACTGAACGTCTCAAAAGTACTTTCACAAGCTAACACCAGAGTCGACATCGCTTCTAGCACTTCAATAAAGGATCTAACCAGGACAAAATCCAAGCACCAAGAACCAGTCAATGCAGGAGTTTACACTATACCCTGTGGAGGCTGTGACAAGATTTACGTAGGTGAAACAGCAAGAAACCTCGACACCCGCCTCAATGAACACATTTACGCATGTAGGAACGATAACTTGAACAACGCCTGTGTACAACACCGAAATTCCACCAATCATCTCATGAAATTCAGAGACGCCCAATTAGTGATCAAAGAAACTAATTTCCGCAGACGCAAGTGCCTCGAATCAGCATTGATCGCTGTTTCGAATACAATTAAACAAAACAATGGCAGCTTCACCATCTCCGAAGTCTTAGCAAGAATCCTCCTGAAAACAGTAAACCCTGCCTGTTATACTACACAAAGCACATTACAGAGAGTGAACACTGATACAAGCTGCCTCTTTCCAGTCTATATTTGTCCAACCTATTTTTATGTTACCCAAGTAATAGCTTTTATATCCTTTTACTCATGTACGAATTAATTGCTCTACCATATTGTATTACTTTTGTCACTACTACTACTACTACCACCACTAGTGAACATCGAAACGTTACCTCACTAGCATTGCACCTCACTCTGAGCCTTTATATACCCTCTGTGTCCATGTATTGTTTGTAATGGCTTGATAAAGCTCCTGGAGAGCGAAACTTTGCCACAATAAATGTCACATTAGTTGCACTTGTGTCCTTTTACTTTACATATTGTCGGTAATTCTACCAACTTTATTACAGCTATCTATCTTCCTTAACTGATCTGTGAATTCCTCAGCAGTTGCTGATGGAGGTTTATATACCAGGATAATTACCAAATTCCTATTTTCAGTGTTAATGCCTAGGATTTCTACTACATCATTCGTAGAATTCAGCACTTCTGTTCAACAAAAAATATCTTTTACACAGAATCCTACTCCTCCCTGTGACCTATTCTATCACATCTATACATGTTATAGTTTTCTACCTTTATCACTCCATCCAAAACATCCCTTGTGTGTGTTTCTGTAAGTGCTCCAAACATGGCATTCGCTTCTGATAGGAGCCCACTAACATAACTAACTTTGTCATTTTTATTTACCTGGAGTTTACCTGGAGAGGGTTTTGGGTGTCAACGCCCCTGTGGCTCGGTTTGAGACCAGGCCTCGTGGTGGATCACGGAATGATCAACCAGGCTGCAATTTTTATTTCAAACCCTGAATATTTGCAAATATGAAGCAGGAATTACCATTTGAGGTGTTTTGCTTTGCTGTGTTTCGTTAGTATCACTGGTGGTACTAACGTGTGAAGATCTGAGGCTAGTCCCTCTACAATTTTCCAAGTGTAAATTATGATGTACCTTTTTCGCCTGCATTCAAATTAGTACTGGTCAAGGGACTTCAAACAGTACCAGTAATTGAGATGTCTGACTGTACTTGTATGTGCAGTGAAAGTTCTCTGTATATTCTCCAGATCTGCATTTTTTTCCTACCTTGACAGGAGCAGTTAGTGTAAAGCAGTACTCAAGCCTAGAGAGAGCAAGTGCTTTAAAGAGAATCATCACTGGCTTGGCATCCCATGTTTTAAAGGTTCTTATTATCCATCCTATCATTTTTCCTAGCAGATGTGATAATGACATTGTTGTGATCTTTGAAAGTGAGATATTCTGACATTATCAATCCCAAATCCTTCACATTTGTTTTCCGCTCTACTGGTTAGAATTTTGTGTAATCCATAGCAGAGTAATTGAAATTTCTCCCCACTGAACTTTATATTGTTTTCTGTGACCCATTTTACGACTTGGTTTATATCCGATTGTAGATTTGCAGTGTCCTAAATGGATGACTCTCATGCGAATTATAGTATCGTCTGGAGTGGCAAGTAGCACTGTCTTGCATAAAAATCACTGCATCAAACTGCATAAAAAGATACAGGCAAATGATCACAGAACACCTCTAGGTATATTGTTACAGTTAACGTTGATGGGAACGTTTTTCTATGCTTACTTGGGAATGCTCTGGAGTGATCATGTCAACACTATCCCTAAATTATTATTATTATTATAATCAAGGGGAAGCGCTAAACCCGTAGGATTATACAGCGCCTGGGGGGATGTGAAGGCATTCAGGCTTAATTCGGGGAACTGGAGCACAGATCCAATTCCCTAAATCAAGAGCCCCTCACCAACATCAAGGAACCTTCCCTGAGGGGACTATCCCTAAAGGATGGTGTTGGTAACCTGATTACCCAGAACGACTCCCCAGTTAAAAAGTTAGCAACTTAAGAGATTCATGTTTGTGCCCAAGCTTTTTGTCGTTTTTAATTCCCAGAACGGCGCAAAACAGTGGAAGAGGCAAACACTTGAATACAAGAGTAAACAAGAAAACAGAGAAACAACTGAGAGAGAGAGCTTACTAGTTCTTCCTTTTCCTGGTGGCGATGACACCTGTGTGCTCTGACTCACCCGAGACCTGCGCCATTACCCACTAATTTGCACGTTACCTCTGCTGACTTTCCCACAACGATATTTGTTTGACTTATTCATACAGTGTTAAGGTAACTCATACAACATGAACTGTTGCGACCCATGCATACAACTCTAAGGGCTTTCAGATTATTGTATATTTTGGATAATGATTTGAAATTATTATATTATGTTTCGCTCGTGCTATGTAATCGAGGAAGAAATTATTACAATACATAAGACACCCGGAGGATGTTGATATTGTTTTATACGTCAGTGGGGACCTTGATCCCATTACGAGACCAAAGTTCCTTGTACACCCCCTAGCCCCAACTATGAGGGCCATGTCTATACCTCCTTAAAAAATTTAAAAAAATCTCCCAGCAACCCATCCCCACACAATAACAACGAGCACATTGCTGACAATAAACATCATACTTAATGAACTGCAAAAACGTCTACATTTGAATGATTGTCAATCAACTCACCTTAACGCTGAAAGGTCTACATATTTTGAGGAACAAACTATGTCTCCAAATAAATATTAGAATTAATAAAACTGAAGTAAAGAAAAAAGACGAACATATGGAAATTTAGTGCTCACAGCCAACACATACTAAAAGTAACAAAGATTACAGAGATACTCTAAAATTCGCTATTATATTACGTAATCATTTCATTCGTTTACCCCTACCTCATATATGAAATGTGTCTGGGGATCTACTTCGGCAGCCCACTTCTGATCAATTGTATCACGCAACAAAAGGCAGCTATCAAAACCACCACAAACTATAGTTAACACAGTACGCCCTTATTCAATTCTGAACTTATATACATATATATACATATATATATAGATATATATATATATATATATATATATATATATATATATATATAGATATATACACACACACACACACACACACACTGTCCATTCACATCTTCTGGACACTATAATGTTAACGCTGACCTAAGACATTACCTGAGAAACTAACAGAATACACATGTATTATACTAGAAATAAATGCCCCTCTGATATCCCTAGTTTATTTTAAACATCTATAGACATTCTGTGTAAATTAAAGATGAACTTAAAAAAAAAAAAAGACATATTGCAGTATTTCATGAATTCAAATTAAAGCTAATGTAATTCACTAAACCAAAATTCTTGACTATTAATTATCACACTTTACTGCCTGGTCACAGACCGGGCCGCGGGGGCGTTGACCCCCGAAACTCTCTCCAGGTAAACTCCAGGTAAACACCACGTATACCTTGTCTTTCTTTAATCCTGTCCCAAATTTATTTACTGACTACCCTTTATCACATCATTATTATGTCACTTCATGATTTTGATTCTGCCCATTCAATTACTAATTTTTATTTATATTTAACTAAATGTTACCAGCCAATGCTTTTCACTTGTGAGCAATAACCAGATATTTCCTATCAATACCTCGTTCTAAACTCACAAGCACAATTATTAAACAGCACCACAACCATATATATAGCTGTACGCTTTTCTTTACAAGAAAAAATAGTTTTATTATTATTATTATTATTATTATTATTATTATACGACTGGTGCCAAACACTCCCCTCCCCTGCTGCCAAGCGTTGTCCTCCCGGTTACGTATTTGTTTACTGAT
Organism: Cherax quadricarinatus; assembly: GCF_038502225.1. Classification (NCBI taxonomy): domain Eukaryota; kingdom Metazoa; phylum Arthropoda; class Malacostraca; order Decapoda; family Parastacidae; genus Cherax; species Cherax quadricarinatus. The sequence goes on along the minus strand of NC_091389.1, from coordinate 9,895,767 downwards.
AGTTGTTTTGGGATTTAGTCAAATTAACCGATCAACGTAACTAATATGTAATTTTGTAGGTTACTCTCAAATCGTTCAAAAATTAACGGACGTGAAAGCATTAAAAAATGTATTATTTTAAGGGCGGGTAGGTTGCTTCATACCCGGTGTGTTCCACGAGGCACCTTCATATACTGCCCCCCATCACTCCACCACAACCACCTTTTCCCCACTAACCCTCCAAATAGACCTGAAGCTAGCAAGGAGGTGTGTGAAAGTGTCAGACAGAAGCAGGTTCATCATTACAACACTACAAGTCGGTCATTACAAAACACTTCAGACAAAACATGTCTACACTACCGTCACTCTCAGCATCAACCTACCGAGTCAACATCCTGACTTTGATTCAATATCTAAGGACGAGAACAATTTTATGTTAGCTAAGATGTAACCACAAGTACTATTATATGATGTATCAATTTAAACCCCTAGATTATTGAGACTGCCACAAGTTTCTCAAATTATTCGCTCAGGAGAGCAGATGTAAAATGTAAAAATAATCTACACCTACAAAATAATGGGACTGGTTCAAAGTATACATGTCGAATTATTTATCGAAAAAGTGAGGTAAAAAAAATTGAAAATAAAGAGGTGCAATAAGTAAAATAAGCATAAATACCTTTCGCCAATCAGCCCACATCCATCACCATATTTTAAATGAGGCAGCAATACTACATATCGCAGCGTTAGTGATTACGAAATATTTTCAAACTAAAAAATCAATGTTATGAGCTGTCAGCTACAGTTGCCGGAAGTGTTATCGTACAGTCAGTCAAGAATGCTTCCAGCTTCAATGACAGAAAACAGTATTAAATTATTGTATATCTTAATAATATTTAATAAAAACTTAATACAACTCTGATTCCTCCCGATTAATATAATATTGAGCCTCTGTTGTCTCGCGTTTGTTCTGTTCCTTACGGAGGCTAGTACTTGCGCAATGCTAACACTGATGTAAGAGAATTCGCTGTCTTTTTCCCCAACAATAAAAGTTTTAATTGCATAACTATTGCTTCTGAAAAGTATTACAAACTGATGTACAGTAGTGATGCAACGCGCAGTATTTCGGTCAGTAGGTGGTAACATACTTGCCCCATACCCTATTAAAAACCTATGCTTGGAAAAAATGTCAAAACCTTACAATGGTTTCACAGATACAAGTGAGAACGAGTCTTCAGTGATACCAGCGATGGAGGATAAAGTATTATTATATTCGGAGAAAGCGCTATAGCGAGGCAATAGAAAATCCTCTCTCAATAGCCAGGTAGGCGGCATGAATGAAGCAAGACTGAAGACGAGACGCACGAATGACCACAACAGAAGCTACACCCAACAATAACCATTACATACCTTAAATTAAAACAAAACACTGTCACAGTGTTCCGAGTTTTATATTTTTATCAAGTCTTTCATTCATTTTCCCCCCACATTCTATTCTGGGAGGCAGAAATCCGCTTGACATTGTCGGCTCCTGGTTGGTTGGACTCCACAGCCTACTTTCCAAAGACTTTCGCTTCCGTTCAATGCTAGAGGAATATTTATTCTTGCATTACTTTCTCCCATGGGTGAGAAATGTTTTAATCACTTGCGACAAGTTGTCTTCGCTGACAAAAATGACACACGACTCACTCTCTCTGCCTCTTGTAAGAGGACTAAAAGATGACTAATGGACAATCTTACAACAATGCCAGCAGACTTTTTTTTAAGCTTTACACGGTCCGTTGTTTCTGGTAAACTGGTTCACTTGGCCTAGTAAAGAAGAATTGACATCAAGAACACTTAATATACCACTATGGGCCGGAAAAAATAATGTCGGGTCAACGAGGTTGTGGTGGCTATGTAGGCAGAGATGGCTTTTGTTCTCTTTCTACTTCCGTCTGGTACGACAGATTAGGTTTTTGTTCTATCTCGGTAATCTCTCGGCTAAATTATCTTTCCTTCGTTGTGACATTCACATTTTTAAGCATTTTGGTCATCCTTTGTCTTCTGTACATTCTTCTACGCTCTATCCCTCTCTCTTTAGATCTGATCTTTTAGATTTTCTCAGTGATATATACTTAATACAAACTTTGTACGTCTCTGTGTTCAACTTTTCAAAGCACTGGTGAGGAACGAGGATACTCGCGACTGTTTCCAAGGGTACTTCTGATAGTTCTTTGTTGATTTTGTCTCAGTCAATTCTCTGATTAAGTTATATTTGTGATGAATGGTTTGAAAAACCGACAAGTTGAAGATTGAGACACTTAGGCAGCATATGGGAATCTTTATTCAGGAAACGTTTCGCCACACAGTGGCTTCATCAGTCCAATACAAAGAGGAAGGCGTAAGGAGAGGAGTATGAGGTAATCAGTCCCTCAACCTGGAGTCGATGTGTTCAGTCCATCAATCTTGTTCAATGTACAGCATAGGGCCGTAGACGTGGCTTATATACTGTAGTGAGGTGAGGTGAAGCAGGCGAAGGCGGGGTCATAGTGGTACCATCCACTAGTCGAAGTAGGTCTTCGTCCAAAGGTTGAACAAGTGTTGAAGAATACTTTGTAACAAGATCCCATGATGCTACAGTGTCTGACAGTTGTGATGAATGGTTTGAAAAACCGACAAGTTGAAGATTGAGACACTTATGCAGCATATGGGAATCTTTATTCAGGAAACGTTTCGCCACACAGTGGCTTCATCAGTCCAATACAAAGAGGAAGGCGTAAGGGGAGGAGGAGTATGAGGTAATCAGTCCCTCAACCTGGAGTCGATGTGTTCAGTCCATCAATCTTGTACAATGTACAGCATAGGGCCGTAGACGTGGCTTATATACTGTAGTGAGGTGAGGTGAAGCAGGCGAAGGCGGGGTCATAGTGGTACCATCCACTAGTCGAAGTAGGTCTTCGTCCAAACATCGACTCCAGGTTGAGGGACTGATTACCTCATACTCCTCCTCTCCTTACGCCTTCCTCTTTGTATTGGACTGATGAAGCCACTGTGTGGCGAAACGTTTCCTGAATAAAGATTCCCATATGCTGCATAAGTGTCTCAATCTTCATTAAGTTATATTTGTTGAGCATCCCTTTTCGAATAATGTTACTGGAGTTCCCCACCCCTGAGTTTATATTTGTTTGTACTTAAATGAGGTTGTGATCATAGAATATTGTGAGGTCTTCGTACGTGCAAATTAAGGCCAATGAATTTTCATTTTCAGTGGGTTTTGTTATCTGTTGGTTCAAAGCAAACTTTTCACAAAGCTCCATTAGTTCTCTGATACGTATTTGTTGACAACAGTTAGCGTGCTTCCAGGAACTATTTCTGGTACAACGTTGTTTTTTTTTAATCCGTTTTCATTTCACATTTGGGAGGCTGAAATCTCCAAAGAAGATAATATTTTGCGTGGAATTTTCCAAATCTTTAAGGTAGCTATCTATCCTCCTTATTTGATCCGCGAATTCCTCAGCCGTTGCTGACGGTGGTTTAAACACGACGATAATTACACCACTTTAATGCCTAGAACTCCTACTATATCATATGATGAATTGAGCAGTTCTGTGCAAGTGTCCTATTATCTCTGTTATATCTAGTATTCTATCTAAATATATAATGTAGTTTTTTTGTCGTTTTCTCACAGTCCAAAATATTCCTTGTATGTTTCTGTGAATTCTCCAAAATATTTGCTTTACTGAGGAGTCCACTAATATAACTTTGTCATTTTAATTTGATTTCACACCAGACAAGTCTAGCCCATGGCCGGGCTCTGAGAGTAGAAAGACTCCAGAAACTCACCGAAGAACTGTTCGCAGCTAGGAAGGATTTACCATTTTGAGATGTTCTTTAATTAAGGGAGGGAGGGAGTCATCCTTAACACTGACACTATTCATGGGATGCACTAAACCCATTGGGTCATACATTTCCTAGGGAATAAAAAGCAGTCAGGTTTGATCCACGGAAGGGGAGATTAACTCCAATCCCTTAAATCAAGATCCCTTCACCAGCATCAAATAACCCCCCCCCCCTGAAAGGGGAACTGGTTATGGTCCCTTGAACTTAGCGAGTACAGTACTATTATTCTGCCAATGATTCTTCATTCATTCACACGCGGGTTGAATCACAATTTCAAAAAAATAGAATTACGGTAGATCAGGGATTGATCTTTGGAGGAAACACCGTAAACAATTACTTTTAACACTGTATAACTGACCAATATTGTTACTTATTTAATTTTGTAAATAGTTCATTAACAGTGCAACTTATATGTCTAACAAAATGTTACGACCCAGTCCAGGATCCATTAGGGGCCTATGCAATTATAAATCATGAAATTTTTCTATCCAATGATAGGAATATCACGTTCCAATTCAAGGATATCCATTCAAATGAAAGATGTGTGGGTTAACTGGTCACTGATGATGATGACTCAGTCATCATTAACACTGCTATACAATTATCTGCTTCTATATCTTGTGTCGCTATTGTAGGCGAAGATGAAACCCGTTACCGTTATGAGGAAAATTATAATGTAGATGATTCTGAAAATTAATGCGTTTTTAAGGATGCGAAAGAATCAAAGGTTGGTCTTTGATTCCTTCGCCACTTGTGACGAAGGAATCAAAGACCAGTGCATACGCGTCTTTTACCCACAATTCCTCGTTATCACCATACAAGTTCCACCAAGGATGACGGAGCTGATACCATATATGAGAAATCTTTCTTACGAAGATAGGCTGAAGGCCTATGAAGATATGATTGAAGTGTACATATATGTTCTTAATACTGAACCTACTGGTCACCAAGACACTGAATTTGACTTGACAATTTCAACGAAATTTTCATAAAAAAAAAAATGGCTTATAAGAGATACTACATTAAAAAAAAAAAACCGCGCATCTCGCCTCAGACGGTGTGGAAAAATGTACCAAGAGACGTAAAAAAAAAAAAAAACTGAAGGAGACGTAAGTAATGTGGAAATATATGTTAAATATTCTCGGAAAGTATTAGCCGTAAAATGATTCCAACAGACTATCTCTTGCAGAATTTAGAGCTTTTATGTTATTTAGTGTCATCTTCTGTGAACGACTGCCTTTTATTTTCAAAACAGCTGTTGAAAGCTTACTTGGCATTAGTCAGGATCTTTGGTATGTTGTTAAGAAACGCCTTCCCAGTAATCGTATTATCATTTCATTACGAATTAGTTGAATTATTTCCTAATTTTCCAGGATTACATAGACAGGTGAACCGAGGCTGATGTATTAATATGGTTAGGGAGGGAAGGGTGAGGCGATGAAATTTAGAAGGAAATATACTGGGAAGAGAAGGAATCAATGAAGAAGTGGTAAATAAGGATGGGGAGAGAAATAGGAGAGGAGAGTTATAATGGTAAAGAGATAACGCAAGAACATAGGAAAGATTGATATGGGGAAAGGAAGGGAAGAGAGGAAAGGAGCAGAGAGCTGGTGAAGGAGACGGTAAGCAATAAGGAAATACAGGAATGGGGTAATGTAGGGATAGATAAAAGTAAAGAGGTAAGGGAGGAAGTGAGGAGGGCGGGGCAACAAAGGCCAGTTCTCCCCCCGTGTTGCCACATACTAACACAAACTCACCATCACTCCCTCCCTCCCTCTCTATACCACCCTCCTTCCCTCCCTCTCTACACCACCCTCCCTCCCTCCCTCCCTCTCTACACCACCCTCCTTTCCTCGCCATACCACCCTCCCTCCCTCCCTCCCTCTCAACACCACCCTCCCTCCCTCCCTCATTCTACACCCCCCTCCCTCCCTCCTTCCCTCTTCACCACCCTCCCTCCCACTCCACACCACCCTCCCTCCCTCCCTACCTCTCTACACCACCCTCCCTCCCCCCTCCCCCCACCCTCCTCCCTCTCTACCTCATACCACCCCCCCTCCCTCTCCACCACCATCCCTCCTCTCCCACACCACCCTCCCTTCCCCGGGCCCTACCACCCCCCCCTCTCAACACCACCTCCCCCCTCCCCCCCCTCCCCTCTACACCACCCTCCTCCCTCTCTACACCACCCTCCCTCCTCTCTACACCATCCTCCTCCCTCCTCAGTCTCTACCCCCTCCTCCTCTCTCCCACCCCCCCTCCCTTTCTCTCACACCTCCTCCCCCTCTCTATCCCTACCCTCCTCCCTCCCTTCTATACCACCCTCCTCCTCTATACTACCCTCTTCCTCCCCCCCTTCTTCTTACACCACCCTCCCCCCCTCCCTCCCTTCTACACCACCCTCCCTCCTCTCTATACCACCCTCCCTCCCCCCTCTCTACACCCTCCCTCCTCTCTCCCACCACCCTCCCTCAGTCTCTACACCCCCCCCCTCTCTACACCACCCTCCCCCTCTCTCTCTCACACCACCCTCCCTCCCTCTCTATACTACCCCCCCTCCCCTCCCCTCCCCACACCACCCTCCCTTTCTATACCACCCCCTCTATACCACCCTCCTTCCCTCCCTCTCTCAACCTCCTCCTCTCCACACCACCCTCCTCCCTTTCTACACCACCCTCCCTTTCTATACCACCCTCCCTCTCTACACCCACCCTCCCTCTCTACACCACCCTCCCTCCCTCCCTCCCTCAGTCTCTACACCCTGCCTCCCTCCCTCAGTCTCTACACCCTGCCTCCTCTCACACCCCCCTCCCTCCCTTTCTCTCTACACCACCCTCCCTCCTCTCTATACTACCCTCCCCCCTCTCCACACCACCCTCCCTCCCTCTCAACACCACCCTCCCTTTCTATACCACCCTCCCTCTCTATACCACCCTCCTTCCCTCCCTCTCTACACCACCCTCCCTTTCTATACCACCATCCCTCTCATACCACCTCCTCCCCTCCTCTCTACACCACCCTCCTCCCTCCTCCTCCTTTCCTCTCACCACCCTCCCTCCCACTCCACACCACCCTCCCTCCCTCCCTCCTCTCTACACCCTCCCTCCTCTCTACACCACCCTCCTCTCTCTCTACACCACCCTCCCTTCTCGCCATACCACCTCCCTCCCTCCTCTCTACATCACCCTCCCCCCCTCCTCTCTACACCACCCTCCTTCCCTCTCTACACCCCTCCCCCCCTCCTCTACACCACCCTCCTCCTCCCTCTCTACTCCAACCCTCCTCCCTCTCTACTCCAACCCTCCTCCCTCTCTACACCACCCTCCTTCCCTCTCTACACCACCCCCCCTCCTCTCTACACCACCCTCCCTCCCTTTCTCTACACCACCCTCCCTCCTCTCTACACCACCCTCCTCCTTTCTCTCTACACCATCCTCCCTTCCTCTCTATACTACCCTCCCTCCCTCTCTACACAACCCTCCCTATCTATACCACCCCCCCTCCCTCCTCTCTATCCCACCTCTTCCTCCCTCCCTTCTTCTCTACACCCACCCTCCCTCCCTCCCTCCCTACCTCTCTACACCACCCTCTCCTCCCTCTTTTTCTACACCACCCCCCCTCCCTCTCTCTCTCACCCACCCTCCTCCCTCTCTACACCACTCCTCTCTCTCTACACCACCCTCCCTTCCTCGCCATATCACCCTCCCTCCCTCTCTACACCACCCTCCCTCTCTACACCACCCTCCCTCTCTCTCTACACCACCCTCCCTTCCTCGCCATACCACCCTCCCTCCCTCCCTCTCTACACCACCCTCCCTCCCTCCCTCTCTACACCACCCTCCCTCCCTCCCTCTCTACACCACCCTCCTCCCTCTCTACACCACCCTCCCTCCCCTCCCTCCCTCTCTACACCACCCTATACCACCCTCCCTCTCTATACCACTCCCTCTCTACACCACCCTCCCTCCCTCCCTACACTCCCTCCCTTCTCTCTCCTTCCCTCTTCACCACCCTCCCTCCCACTCCACCCTCCCTCCCTCCCTCTCTACACCCTCCCTCCCTCTCTATACTACCCTCACTCTCCCTCTATACTACCCTCACTCTTTCCCTCTATACTACCCTCACTCTCCCTCTCTATACTACCCTCACTCTCCCTCTCTGCACCACCCTCCCTCCCTCCCTCTCTGCACCACCCTCCCTCCCTCCCTCTCTTTCTCTCTACACCACCCTATACTATATTACCCTCCCTCCCTCTCTACACTACCCTCCCTTTCTATACCACCCTCCCTCCCTCTCTATACTACCCTCTCTTCCTCCCTCCCTACCTCTCTACACCACCCTCTCTCCCTCCCTTCTTCTCTACACCACCCTCCCTCCCTCCCTCTCTACACCACCCTCTCTCCCTCCCTCTCTACACCACCCTCCCTTCCTCCCTCTCCACACCACCCTCCCTCCCTTACTCTCTACACCCCAGCACAACACAAAAACAAAATGACACACTAAGACCATCTCTTCCTTCCATTCTTTACGAAAAAAGTACTTTGGAATTTCGACGCTGACGACCACTTTGCCACTCTCTACACGTCACTTGACACCGGATAAGCATCCCTGGATATGGCCATAAACTGGAAGGGTGACCATATGAATTTCGACAAACTACTGACTTCCACAATTTCCTGTCAACATCAACTCCGCCACATTCATGCAATTAACCTCAATAAAACAAAAAAATCAGAGGTTTTCGAAGAGAAAAACTATCAAGACAAGAGGGAGATACCTGATAATATATATTGGGAAGATATTGAAAGGCCAGACCCACGTCCCAAATCTCTACACATTACCCTAACCTAATAGAGTAGGATATATGGGTAGAAGTGTAAAATAAAGAGAATGGAAAGCGGGAGCACCATGGGCACAACAGTGTTCACATGAGTGATCCAAGGCTCTTTTACCTGCTATCAGCAGATATCAGAAATATTGCTGGAACAAGTGTAGAAGTTTTCAAGAGGAAACTGGATCAATACCTCCAAAGTGTCAAATCAACCAGGATGTGCTGGTTATGTAGACCAGAAGGCCGCTAACAGAAACAACCTGGTAGAACAGACAGTCAACAAGGACTCTTAGCGAAAGGCCAAGTTGGTAGGGGGAAGAGAGGCTGATATACACCTGGAAAATATCGAATGGCACACTACTGTAACCAGTTTCAAGGGTTCTTTTACCCTCGCAGCTCTGCCTAACCTGGAGGTTACCTGGAGGTTACCTGGAGGTTATTCCGGGGATCAACGCCCCCGCGGCCCGGTCCACGACCAGGCCTCCCGATGGATCAGGGCCTGATCAACTAGGCTGTTACTGCTGGCCGCACGCAGTCCGACGTACGAGCCACAGCCCGGCTGATCCGGCACTGACTTTAGGTATCTGTCCAGCTCTCTCTTGAAGGCAGCCAGGGGTTTATTGGCAATTCCCCTAATGCTTGATGGGAGGCTGTTGAACAGTTTTGGGCCCCGGACACTTATGGTGTTTTCTCTTAGTGTACCAATGGCGCCCCTACTTTTTATTGGCGGCATTTTGCATCGCCTGCCCAGTCTTTTACTTTCGTAGGGAGTGATTTCTGTGTGCAGATTTGGGATCATTCCTTCCAAGATTTTCCAAGTGTAGATTATGATATATCTCTCCCTCCTGCGTTCCAACGAGTACAAGTCAAGTGCTTTCAAGCGTTCCCAGTAGTTAAGGTGCCAGACTAATTTGTTCAATAAATAATATATATATATATATATATATATATATATATATATATATATATATATATATATATACATATTATTTAGAGTAAAATTTCCGAAGCTTATAGATTTTTCATGAACTTTTTATATTTAATTTAAAAAGTTAGAGTTGGCTGCCTGATCAACCATGCTGTTGAAAACAACGGCTTTCAGACCTAGATAGCTATCAAAATCTGGCTAATCGTTCACTTGTTGACGGTTGTTGTAGGAAGTGATCCAGTTTCTTAAAACTCATGCACAGCAGACATTGCAAAACTCCCTAAATGAAAAACAGGATTGCACTTGAGAACCCCGTAAGATCAAGCTTCAAGGTTTCTCGTTCAAATACAAGGAAAATGACCGACTCCTGTTTTGAAGAGGAAAATTAATCAAGCATCCAAGCCATTCCTGAGTAGCCAGGTTGTGGTACCTACACTGGACTACATGTACCGAACACAGACACTGAATGATCAATCCATTAGCCAAGAAAGTAGGTCTGGAACTGGGCCGCGGGGGGGGGGGGTGCGATGATCCCAAAAGGGTAAACAAGTCAATCCACCATGGTGTGCACATACCAGCACCTGTGTGTCTGTATCCACCATGGTGTGCACATACCAGCACCTGTGTGTCTGTATCCACCATGGTGTGCACATACCAGCACCTGTGTGTCTGTATCCACCATGGTGTGCACACACACCAGCACTTGTGTGTCTGTATCCACCATGGTGTGCACATACCAGCACCTGTGTGTCTGTATCCACCATGGTGTGCACATACCAGCACCTGTGTGTCTGTATCCACCATGGTGTGCACATACCAGCACCTGTGTGTCTGTATCCACCATGGTGTGCACACATACCAGCACCTGTGTGTCTGTATCCACCATGGTGTGCACATACCAGCACCTGTGTGTCTGTATCCACCATGGTGTGCACATACTAGCACCTGTGTGTCTGCATCCACCATGGTGTGCACATACCAGCACCTGTGTGTCTGCATCCACCATGGTGTGCACATACCAGCACCTGTGTGTCTGTATCCACCATGGTGTGCACATACCAGCACCTGTGTGTCTGTATCCACCATGGTGTGCACATACCAGCACCTGTGTGTCTGTATCCACCATGGTGTGCACATACCAGCACCTGTGTGTCTGTATCCACCATGGTGTGCACATACCAGCACCTGTGTGTCTGTATCCACCATGGTGTGCACATACCAGCACCTGTGTGTCTGTATCCACCATGGTGTGCACATACCAGCACCTGTGTGTCTGTATCCACCATGGTGTGCACATACCAGCACTTGTGTGTCTGTATCCACCATGGTGTGCACATACCAGCACCTGTGTGTCTGTATCCACCATGGTGTGCACATACCAGCACCTGTGTGTCTGTATCCACCATGGTGTGCACATACCAGCACCTGTGTGTCTGTATCCACCATGGTGTGCACATACCAGCACCTGTGTGTCTGTATCCACCATGGTGTGCACATACCAGCACCTGTGTGTCTGTATCCACCATGGTGTGCACATACCAGCACCTGTGTGTCTGTATCCACCATGGTGTGCACATACCAGCACCTGTGTGTCTGTATCCACCATGGTGTGCACATACCAGCACCTGTGTGTCTGTATCCACCATGGTGTGCACATACCAGCACCTGTGTGTCTGTATCCACCATGGTGTGCACATACCAGCACCTGTGTGTCTGTATCCACCATGGTGTGCACATACCAGCACCTGTGTGTCTGTATCCACCATGGTGTGCACACATACCAGCACCTGTGTGTCTGTATCCACCATGGTGTGCACATACCAGCACCTGTGTGTCTGTATCCACCATGGTGTGCACATACCAGCACCTGTGTGTCTGTATCCACCATGGTGTGCACATACCAGCACCTGTGTGTCTGTATCCACCATGGTGTGCACACATACCAGCACCTGTGTGTCTGTATCCACCATGGTGTGCACATACCAGCACCTGTGTGTCTGTATCCACCATGGTGTGCACATACTAGCACCTGTGTGTCTGTATCCACCATGGTGTGCACACACACCAGCACTTGTGTGTCTGTATCCACCATGGTGTGCACATACCAGCACCTGTGTGTCTGTATCCACCATGGTGTGCACACACACCAGCACCTGTGTGTCTATCCACCATGGTGTACACACACACCAGCACCTGTGTGTCTGTATCCACTATGGTGTGCACACATACCAGCACCTGTGTGTCTGTATCCACCATGGTGTACACACACACCAGCACCTGTGTGTCTGTATCCACCATGGTGTACACACACACCAGCACCTGTGTGTCTGTATCCACCATGGTGTATACACACACCAGCACCTGTGTGTCTGTACTCACCTATTTGTACTCGCCTATTTGTGGTCTACCTGGAATCTACCTGGAGGTTGCTCCGGGGATCAACGCCCCCGCGGCCCGGTCCACGACCAGGCCTCCCGGTGGATCAGGGCCTGATCAACCAGGCTGTTACTGCTGGCCGCACGCAGTCCAACGTATAAACCACAGCCCAGCTGATCCGGCATTGACTTTAGGTATCTGTCCAGCTCTCTCTTGAAGGCAGCCAGGGGTTTATTGGTAATTCCCCTAACGCTTGGTGGGAGGCTGTTGAACAGGGGTCCATTCACAGCTCCTGGCCCCGCCTCTTCACTGATTGTTACTGGGTCCTCTCTCTCCCTGCTCCATGAGCCTTATCAACCCTCGTATTAAAACTATGTATGGTTCCCGCCTCCACTACGTCACTTTCTAGGTTATTCCACTGCCTGACAACTCTATGACTGAAGAAATACTTCCTAGCATCCCTTTGACTCTTCAACTTCCAATTGTGACCTCTTGTTTCTGTGTCCCATCTCTGGAACATCCTGTTTCTGTCCACCTAGTCTATTCCGCGCAGTATTTTATATGTCGTTATCATGCCTCCCCGGACCCTCCTGTCCTCCAGTGTCGTCAGGCCAATTTCCTTAAGAACATAAGAAAGAAGGAACACTGCAGCAAGTCCACTGGCCCATGCGAGGCAGGTCCAAGTCTCCTACCGGCTTAAGCCAATGCCCCAACCTAGTCAGGTCAGGTTACATTCACTTAAGGAAGGAACACGGCAACTGACCAAGGAGCACAAGCTAATCAGGTCCAACTCACACCCATCCACACCGACTCATGTATTTATCTAACCTATTTTTAAAACTACACAACGTTTTAGCCTCTATAACTGTACTCGGGAGTTTGTTCCACTCATCCACAACTCTATTACCAAATCAGTGCTTTCCTATATCCTTCCTGAATCTGAATTTTTCCAACTTAAAACCATTGCTACGAGTCCTGTCTAGGCTAGATATTTTCAGCACGTTATTTACATCCCCTCATTTATTCCTGTCTTCCATTTATACACCTCAATCATATCCCCCCTAATTCTACGCCTTTCTAGAGAGTGCAGATTCAGGGCCCTCAGTCTATCCACATAGGGAAGATTTCTGATACATGGGATCAACTTTGTCATCCTCCTTTGTATGGTTTCCAGAGCATTTATATCCATTCTGAAATACGGCGACCAAAACTGTGCAGCATAATCTAGATGAGGCCTAACCAAGGATATATAGAGTTGAAGAACAACCTGAGGACTCCTGTTATTTATGCTTCTTGATATGAAGCCAAGGATTCTGTTAGCTTTATTGCGAACACTTATGCACTGCTGTCTTGGTTTCAGATTACTGTTAACCAGAACTCCTAAATCTTTTTCACAATCCGTAATATTAAGATCTACATTATTTAGTTTATATGTGGCATGGTTATTTTTCTGTCCAACATTTAGAACTTTGCATTTGTCTATATTAAACTGCATTCTGCCACTTCTCTGATCACTGCATCAGTCTATTCAAATCTTCCTGGAGTGTTCTAACGTCCTCGTCAGAATGAATTTGACGGCCTATTTTGGTGTCATCGGCAAACTTGCTGATGTCGCTCTTTATGCCCTCATCAATGTCGTTTATGTAGATTGTGAACAACAGGGGGCCCAACACTGACCCCTGTTGAACACCGCTCGTGACGCTTCCCCACTCTGATTTCTCCCCATTTATGCAAACTCTCTGCTACCTATTTGTCAACCATGCCAATATCCAGGAAAAAATTTCTCCTCCTATTCCATGTGCCTTAATTTCCTCAATAGTCTCTGATATGGGACCCTGTCAAAAGCCTTACTGAAGTCCATATACACAATATCATATTCATAACCATGATCTACCTCCTCAAATAACTTAATGAAAAAAGTTAATAAATTCCTAAGGTAGGAACGCCCCTTTGTAAAACCATGCTGAGATTCGTTGATTAGTTTATGCTTTTCAAGGTGGCTACGAACTGCCTCGGCAATTATCGATTCCATAATTTTCCCACTATGGAGGTTAAGCTTATTGGTCTATAGTTCGACGCTAAGGACCTGTCACCTACTTTGAAAATAGGTATCACATTTGCCATTTTCCACTTATCTGGCACCATGCCAGTCTGTAGTGATATGTTGAAAAGATTAGCCAAAGGTTTGCTAAGCTCCTCTTTACATTCCTTTAGAACCCTTGCGTACAGTTCATCAGGGCCTGGGGATTTGTTAGGTTTTAATTTATCTATCTGCCTAAGGACTATGTCACTTGTGACCCTAATCGTGCATAGTTTATCATCATCCTGTTCTACATAATTTATTATTTCTGGAATGTCGCTACTATCTTCCCGTGTAAAAACTGAGAGGAAGTATGTGTTAAAAATTCTGCACATTTCCTTATCACTGTCCGTGAGCTGACCCGAGTAACTTTTGAGTGGGCCTATCTTGTCCCTGATCTTACTTTTGTATACCTGAAAGAATCCTTTTGGGTTAGTCTTCGATTCTCTTGCAACTTTAACCTCATAATTTCTTTTTGCTTTTCTTATTCCCTTTTTTTTTTCTCTCCTTAAATGAATATATTGATTTCTTATTGCCCCTCTCCTCTTTTGATTTGCCTATATATGCCTCTCTTTTGACCAATGAGATGCTTTAATCTATTGTTCATCCATTTAGGATCATTTTTGTTTGATCTGATTTCCCTATTTGGAACATAAGTTGTTTGAGCAGCTAGAATTATGCCCTAGAAAACGTCATATCGGCAATCACCACCTACCTGACCCATAGTCAGGTCATTTCAGTTCAGCCCACCCAAGTAATTTGTCAGTCCTATGAAATCAGCCAAGCGGAAGTCAGGGACAGAGACTTATTAGGGTAATTCCATGATATATTAAAACTGAGTGATTTGTGATCACTTTCCCCAAGTTCATCATTAACCTCAAGATTATTAATTAGCGTTTCCCTGCGCTAATTAATAATAAGGTACACACACCAGCACCTGTGTGTCTGTACTACCCACCATGAAATAGTGCGTGTCCTACAATCAGCCAACAGAGGATCGAGCATACAGAACTCCTTGCGCTGCCTAACCCACAGGGATGTAATGATTCAATGATAAATAATAATAATAATAATAATAATAATAATAATAATAATAATAATAATAATAATAATATACTCAGCATGTAAAGCACACACACAATATACAGTACATAACACAACCTGTTTTGGACAGGAAGAAGAAAGAAGTGTGTGATGTACACACTCGTCCCCACGCACAGCACAACTCGTCTTCAAACTACTACTTGAAAATGACTTAAGGGGAAAAAATGGGTTAAAAAAATACTTTACTTACAATCGTTGAAAAACCTGGGAGGTTTCCACGGCAACCACTGGATGTGACAGTGTGAGTAAAGAGAAGGCAGAATGTGAGGGGTGAAGGAAAAGAGAAGACGAGAGGGGAAGAGTAAAGGTGAGAGGGAAGATGTGTAATGGAAGAAAGAGATGAGGTGAAAGGGTAGGGAAAACCGAAGATGAGGGGGATGATAAGCGAGGAGGTAAGAGGGAGGAAGAGAGAGAGAAGAAAAAATAAGACAAAACATACTCACTCCTCCTCTTCCCCCTCCCCCGGCACACCAAATAAAAATGAATTTATTTGTGGTAAACAGGTGTTCAACTTTTTCTTTCTTAAGGTAAGTGGTGAGGAAGGTCCACCAGCTGACACTAGTGCAGCTTTAAGACCAGCAGCAGCAGCAGCGGCGGCGGCAATTGACGGCAACCACAGCAGCGGCAGCCACAGCAACAGCAATCAGCAGAGCCGAATTTACCACAGCAACAACAGACATTACCACAGCAGCGGCAACCATAACAACAATAACCATTACCACAGCAGCAATAAAAACATAAAAAATCACCAGAGCAGTACCAACCACAGGAGCAGCTACTGTCACTACCACAGCGCAAGCGACGGCTTTCAGAGTAGCAATCACCACAGCTGCTGTGTTGAAGTTTCTTGTTTTTCCCTCAACCAATATTCCATCCAGTGTTTGGGTTTTGTACTCTTCTTTCAATTCCTTCACAGGGAATCAATTGAAAATATTCCTTCTTGAAATCATGGAGACTCCGTGTCCTTCATGGCTGCCGCTTGTACAAATTTTAAAATCGACTACAATGAATCTTACAGCTCTATGATTTGTTTGTCTGTATCTGCCAGAATTGAGGATGGAAATTATAAGTTAAAAGAATTCTCGCTGGACTATGATTATCTTTAAAGACCAAAAGTGTACAATACCGTGGCTTTAACAGTACACAAACAACCCGCACATCGGAGAGAGAAAAGCTTATGACGACGTTTCGGTCCGTCTTGAACCATTCACAAGTCACACAGCGTGACTTGTGAATGGTCCAATGCTAGACCACTAAAACCATTCCTCTTGCAAGATGCTCTTGCAAGAGGCAAGAGCATCTTGCATTAAACCTATGTTGCATAATGTGATTTTATATGTTTAGCAATCTTACTCCTCGGCACTTTTTCAAAGATCTTGATGTATGTCTATAACACTGGTTAGTTTTCTCTATGACTGTTTCCTTGCTTCCTGTGTGGAATTGACTGAATACAAGAATTTTAGAGCTTGTGGCATGAGTGTGGGCCTGGGGCCGTGTGAACAAGCATGTTGTCTATGGTTTCTTCAAAGTGGGGTTAGTGTTACCTATTAAATGTTGGAAGACTGGTGTCACGGGACCGCTACAGAGCTAACAATCGGAACACTCCAGGTTGTTTAATGGTTCAGTGAACATAAATTAATACTGTATCATAAGTATTTCTCTCGTTTCTTTGTTATCATTAGTGACTACCTGCCATAACGCTCTCTCTTCCTCTCCTATCCTCCATGACCCCTCCACCAACTTCTCCCCCTCCTCAGGTAAATCTTCCCTACCTCCGTTGCCCAACTAAAATAACCCCCATCCTCTTCTATTATAACGCTCCACCCTTACCTTCCTTACCCCTCTTACCATAATACTTCACCTCCTACCTTCCTCATCCCTCCCTTACCATGACACCAATCCTACCTCCGGCATCTCAACCGCCCCTCTCCTACCATAACACTCCTCTCTCTCTCCTTCCCTCCCGTGAGCACCGGCGCCTCATTGCCTACAAGAACGTAATCACCATGATCATCAATAAACGTCACCAAATTGACTCACGGCTCCACTCAACTTCGTTCCTCGCAAGAACTTCACCATCAAGCAAACGTACGATAACCAAGGAAATTAAACCAACACACGCGAGTAGTATATGAACACTTAAATTACGGAGAAAAATCATCAGAAGCCGTCCTTCAACCCTTCCCAGAATAGGATAATAATAATAGGTAGAAGCAGCAGTCAGGGGGTGCTTATATCTAGTTAATTTCCTAGAAATTGACCTTCATACACTGATAACTGCACAAGCAGGCCATCCTCCATCGTAAACAACGTATGTGGAGACACTACCAATAAAAATTATGATTTGTCCCACGCTACTAGACAAGCCACGACTGTAAGGGACACTGTCCTGCACGTAATCCTTCCCTTTATATTATTTCGTTATTGGTGCTGTATGTAAATAAAGGCTCTACTATAGCCTATTTTTTTTTTTTTTTTTGGCAGAGGCTTAGCTCTTACAGACACCAACGAACTTTAATGCGTGCAAAAAAGTCAGTCATTTTATTGGAGGACAGATTGCATGACAACGCATGGACTGGTGCTAGGTAGGCATCCTTTGCTGTCGTGGCGGATTATGTGGAAACCAAGAGGCTGCGGGTAGGTATGTTAGCAGTGGGTAGCTAAGTGTCTAAATGACCAGGGCATTAACACTGGATAAAGATCGGGCCGCAGGGGCTATGATCCCACGGAGCCATTTACAGGTAGGCAGTAGTTAGGTTTGAAGCCTATCAACTGACTACATATGGATCATAAGACCTGAAATTTAAATGCATACCTGGAATATACCTGGAGGAGGCTTCGGGGGTCAACGCCCCTGTGGACCGGTCTGTGACCAGGCCTCATGGTGGATCACGGCCTGATCAACCAGGCTGTTACTGAAGATTGAGACACTAATGCAACACATGGGAATCTTTACTGAGGAAACGTTTCGCCACACAGTGGCTTCATCAGTCCAATACAAAGCAGAAAGGTGTAAGGAGAGGAGGAGTTTGAGGTAATCAGTCCCTCAGCCTGGAGTCGATGTGTTCAGTCCATCAATCTTGTAGAATGTACAGCATAGGGCCGTAGACGTGGCTTATATACTGTAGTCAGGTGAGGCGAAGCTGGAGGTGGCGGGGTCATAGTGGTACCATCCACTAGTCGAAGTAGGTCTTCGTCGAAAGGTTGGACAAGTTTTGAAGAATTCTTTGTATCAAGATCCCATGATGATGCAGTGTCTGACAGTTGTAATGAATGGTTTTGAAGCTGTGTGCAGTGAAGGTTCTCTGTACATTTTCTAGGTCAGCAATTTCACCTGCCTTGAAAGGTGCTGTTAGTGTGCAGCAATATTCCAGACTAGATAGAACAAGCCACCTGAAGTGTGTCAGCATGGGCTTGGCATCCCTAGTTTTGAAGGTTCTCATTATCCATCCTGTCATTTTCCTAGTGGATGCGATTGATA
>NC_091389.1:9834606-9872106 GCF_038502225.1 Cherax quadricarinatus | reverse complement strand
GTAGTTCTGCCTGGTCTTCGATCGAATGAATTCTTCTCATCAACTTCACGTCATCTGCAAACAGGGACACCTCAGAGTCTATTCCTTCCGTCATGTCGTTCACAAATACCAGAAACAGCACTGGTCCTAGGACTGACCCCTGCGGGACCCCGCTGGTCACAGGTGCCCACTCTGACACCTCGCCACGTACCATGACTCGCTGCTGTCTTCCTGACAAGTATTCCCTGTGTGTGTGTGTGTGTATGTGTGTGTGTGTATGTGTGTGTGTATATGTGTGTGTGTATATGTGTGTGTGTATATGTGTGTGTGTATATGTGTGTGTGTATATGTGTGTGTGTATATGTGTGTGTGTATATGTGTGTGTGTATATGTGTGTGTATATGTGTGTGTATATGTGTGTGTGTGTGTGTGTGTGTGTGTGTAAAACAATGATGGGACATGAAAACATGATCACTAAAGCACACATACGAAAAAAAAAATAATCCCAGTCATGGGGGCTCGTGTTTGTGTTGCATTAGGACTCGCCCAACGTACCCCCTCGAGAGCTGATCTAGCCTAATATTTCTCTCCTAATCCTGACATAATGGAGAACAGCCCAGGAATAGCGCTGCAGTTTGGTCACATTATTTTAGTTTTAGTTATATCTGATTTCATAAGAGGCTTTACTGACATCGGGTAAAACACAGAAGTCTTAAAACGGTCGTGAGATTAATAAATATAACCAGAAACTACAAATTTTGTGGGGATTTTTTTATTCCTACTTTTTTATACAACTTTGATATACCTTTAAAGAATTTCGAGAGTATATCTACTCTCTGAGCCCGGCCATGGGCCAGGATCGTCTGGTGCTCGCCTGGTCAACCAGGCGGTTGCTGCTGGAGGCCCGCTGCCCCACATATCCATCACAGCCTGGTTGATCTGGCACCTGGTGAAGATACTTGTCTAGTTTCCTCTTGAAGGCTTCAACACTTGTTCCAGCAGTGTTTCTGATATCTTCTGGTAAGACGTTGAAAAGTCTGGGACCCCGGATATTGATACAGTGTTTCCTTATTGTCCCCACCGCACCCCTGCTCCTCACTTGAGTTTATTTTACACTTCCTCCCACATCTCTCACTCCAGTATGTTGTTATGGCAGTGTGCAGATTTGGGACCAAGCCCTCGAGTACCTTCCACGTATATATTATCATGTACCTCTCCTGCTCCTATGCACGCAGACAGACCACTTTCTGAATCAGTAGACTACTACTGATTCAGAAATGTTCTACTCAAGATTTTACCTCACCTTTAAAGTTTAAAAACATCTGAAGTATGAGATTCCTTTCGTATACGACAGTTACATGGTGGGAAGATGATGCTAGGCGTTTCCCTGCCACCTTCCCTTACAGTGAGTGGATTTCATGCACAGTTTATGAAGCTACGAGTTTCCACTGAAGAAACGGGACCTAGCTGATGGATAATTACTATCTTATTGTTTCAATTTCCGTTTTTAACTCGCCTTAGGGTTCGAGTTTTTATTACTCTTGTTAACACACCGGTACACCATTGAGGTTAGTATTTATTACTGAATATATAAATATCAGCGAAGGTTCGTTGTGAAATGGTCATTCTGGTAGTGTGAGGTTCACAGTTTTGCTCATTCTGCTACACTATGGTGATAAAAAAAAAACAAGAAAACAGCAGGACCTTTCTTAGAGGTACAACATTTCATTCACATGTAGTAACTTTTTCAAGATAGTCACCTCAGAAAGTTAACTACGTCTACGTGTGAATGAAACGTCGTATACCTTTAATAATAAAGGTTTTCCTGAGTCTTTATACCACTATTTGTCAGCTGTTGCTACAATTTCACATGTATTGTTTTATTAAGCATAGGTTAATTCGACAGTGTAATTTTAATGTGTTTCAAGACAAAATTTTTTAAAGAAACTACAACCACCGCAGATCTACCCATGAAATTCCTTGTCTATAGTCACTGATAGAATGTCCATGCACTGCACCATGATCAGACTTGTGAAACTCCATAATCATAGATGTCAAAATCCACTATTAAATGCCTTAAATATCGTATACAGATGGAGTCTGGACACAGGAATCACCCCACAGTTATTAAAAACCACGATATTACCCTTTACAAAGCAATTGCCAAAAAAATAAAAATCGACCCATGGCACTGACATCGCAGGTTATCACTACATGAGGTCTAAATGCTCTATTGAGTCATAAATGATATACAATACGGAAAAGTTAAGTACAGTTGCAACAATAGGAATCTTTACTGAAACGTTTCGCTTTAATCAGAATCCTGGAAACATCAGCAGCGTTGGTAGATGATGCAGACAAAGTGAAGCAGTAGTTTAATGGTAACAAGTATATGGTAACCAGAAGTATAATGGTAACCAGAAGTATATGGACAGAGACTTGTATACAAGAAGGTGAGGTGTCACAGTCTTTGGAGATGAGGTCACAGGTGACCTGGGCCCGTTAATGGAAGTAGATCATGTTGAATAAATGTTAGCAAAAGAGTTGTTGAAGACATCCTTATCTTATCAACTTGTCTGTATTGTATACTATTTACGATATGATACTTGTCTGGCACTTCAACACATTGATGTCTTGGTATTTAAGATGTCTTTAGCAACTTTATTTGCTAACAACTGTTGAACATGACCAGCTTCCACCAGTGGGCCAGCTCACCACCTAATCTCCAAACTGCTATCTCACCTGTCTGTATATAAGCCTCTGCCCATATGCTTCTTCTATAGGCTGAGACTTGTCAGCTTGCTCCTTGGGCGATGGATTAATTGCATGAAACTACCTCTACACTTTGTCTACTTCGACGATCTTTCATCAACACTAATGTTTCCAGGATTTCTGATCAGCTAGGCTGTGATGTCTACGTTTGGGTTGTTCCCAGCTAACACAAACAGCCTATTTAATCAAACCATCATCCAAGAAGTCTGGTCTGGAACCTGGCCGCGAGGGTGGTGATCTCAGGAATTGTCTTCAGGTAACCAAGTTCAAGTTGGAGCAAAACGTACACCCTATAAAATTTTGCTGACAAGTCGCAACGTATAAGTATTTTCTCTTAACAATTATTCTAATGGCAACAAGTAATGTTTGACCTTACTGGGTTATCCTGTAACCCAATTTTGCCTATAACAATTATGTTCATATTGGAACCATTGTATACACTTATAATACTATCTTTCTTAAATCATATGTAATTATCTGAATGAAGTCTATCATATTTCAATATTTAGCTCCTCTTCTGAAATATCGTGAGATACAAACTACGTCTATTCATTTAATCCTCATAAACGCACCTAAAGTTAATTATACGTAATTATATATTCTGTTATTTTCACAGTCATCGACATTGATCGGACGGGTTACTGAACTGAAAACAAATAGAAAATTTTCTAAGAGAGATGTAGGCGATGGCCGACTGCTTCAAGAAACTCACGAAATCGTAATGACACGATTGCAAACAAACCATACCCCGGCCGGGATTGAACCCGCGGTCAGAGTCTCAAAACTCCAGCCCGTCGCGTTAGCCACTAGAAATATACCTAGTTGGACGAATCTTATTGTGGCTAGCTGGTCTAGTGGCTAACGCGACGGGCTGGAGTTTTGAGACTCTGACCGCGGGTTCAATCCCGGCCGGGGTATGGTTTGTTTGCAATCGTGTCATTACGATTTCGTGAGTCATGTTGACGGCAGTGAAGGGACTTGAACTAGAGTTCGTCACGGCCACGCTAGCTGGAGATTCGTCTGTAAAAACTTGCATTTGTGGTCACAGTGGTGCCTGTGCTAACCTTCCTATGGTGTAGAAATATACCTAGTTGGACGAATCTTATTGTGGCTAGCTGGTCTAGTGGCTAACGCGACGGGCTGGAGTTTTGAGACTCTGACCGCGGGTTCAATCCCGGCCGGGGTATGGTTCAAGAAACTGCTTGGCTGACAAAACTTACTTAAGTGAGACACCATCAGTGTTATTATATTAAATTTGGATTCACTACTTACCATGTACCAAACCCACCCTGTGATGGAAAAAGGCGGTGGGGGGGAGACACCTTCCCTTTGTTCCCACGTAGTACATGTAAAATAAGATATATAACTCGTGTAGAATAGGATACGAAAAACGCTTTCGATATATCTACAGTAATTAATATAAAATCGAACACACTCCTCCAATGTGTAGTGGCAAGGAGTTCCTGGTCAAGTTTTCCCAGTATTGTTATTGCTACAAACCGAGAAGCCGCGGGCTTCTTGGTTAGTAAACCACCACCCACCGCCACACACGACGAAGGTGCACATGCTGGTATATTTTCCATTCTCGCACACCACAGAACCTTTGTGGACACGCCAGCCTTTTACTCTCCCCTGCATCCCTAATTACTAGCCATACCACACTCACCTATTTACCGGTACTTACCCTATGTAATTTCCAGCTGATCCCCTTGCCTCTTTCCCATTCCCCTCCCACTCTGACCTCCCTCCCCCCCCTCCTCATTCTCCCGGCTTAGCCTTCCCCTCCCTGCAATGGTGTTCTCCCACGTGAATTGATTTCGAGTCCAGTGCGAGCGACCCCAGTAATTAACAGAGGATGTGGTTCTTGCACTTGTTGAACATATTTGAAGCTGGAAGTCTATGTCACTCCGACAGTGGGAACGAGGCCTCTCTTAGCAATGTGAGCCACACGTCTTAATTTTTACACACACACAACTACAACGGTACGCTACTACCAAGCTATCCATGACCTGGGGTATATCTGGAGGGTGTTCCGGGGGGTCAACGCCCCCGCGGCCCAGTCCATGACCAGGCAATTACATTAAAAGAATAAAAGCAAAACGGTTTCCTTCTCATATTCCATCACACAAAGTAAGTTTCGTATTTTAGGTATTGTGGCAACAGGACTGAGACTTACCTCTCAGGATGGCCTGTCATATATGGGAAATGGAATTTATATCACCACACAAGAGGAGAGGAGCCGGGTGGTGGAGGAAAGTTGGATGAGGGGAGCCTCTCCCGATACTGTACACAGCGACAGAATGAAAACCCACACCTAAATAAGCCCCTAAAAGTGGGGGGAGGAAGGAATCAGAGATTTAACATCAGACAGTCTCTCGGAGCCAAGGAGCATGAACCGACAGGCTCAAAGGTAAATCATGCCGCTAGAGAAGAGTGACCATCCATGTGATATGCTGCCGATGTTGGTGATATTCAGGGTCATCCACCAAGCGAATAAAGACATGTTTGAAATGAGGGAGAGGAAAGAAAAGGACACTGACAGAAGTTGCATACCGAAATTTGTTGCTATCGTCGTAGAACGTTTATAAATACACTCACTTAAATGCGTTAGAAAATAATGATACATTTGGACATTGCTCCATTTTAAACGCAAGCAAAAAATAGATTGGTAGGCAGCAATCAGCAAGAGGTAGTTCCTGTCATAAGAGTGTGAAACGGAGGTTTGTTAAACGTTTTGCCCTCTTACAGTATTGCTGGTCTTTTGTCTCATGAATACACAAGATGACAGATAATATCTTACAGCCTTCTACTTAGTTTGGTATACAATTGAGTTAAATTTTCTGTTTATTAATAGTTCCTATTCTTGTAACTGGAATCATCTTATACCTGGCCGCAGGTACAAGATGTTTCCAGGAACTATTAATAATCATGAGAGATACTAGCCAGTGCACGATACATCCTGACCTCTGTCCAAACCGGTATGTAGTTGGTGAAGAAAAAGACAAGTTGCGGAAGGAGCTTTTACTGGGACACTGTTTCGCTCTGCATTGAGCTTTATCAGGCAATGACATGATAAAGCTCTACACAACGAAACGTCTTAATAAAATCGTGCAATCTGTGTCTTTTCTTAATCAATGTCAGCAGTACGCCATTAGGATCCAAGTGAGGAAACATGCTGAAGGACCGGACCGAAGGGCCACTGACCTCTGGAAATAACTCCAAATAACAGATAAATCTACAGATATTTTCGTGTCATTCTCTACAACTGTTGAGGTAATAAGTACCACCACATATACCTGAATACCCCCCTTCTCCCCTTACCATCCCTACCCTCCCCGTCAGGTTTCTATTCCACTTCCCCCCAGACGGGCTCATTTCATCATCCCCCTCCCCTTCACACGCACACACACAGGTGCACATAGCGTGCACATGCACACTTTTTATATAACCACGAATGTACCGTGGTGGAAGGAACGGAAGTAAACCACAAAGTAATGAAAGGTGGTGCATACAGATTTCCTTCCTCTTCCCTCCCTCCCTCCTATCAACGCAGGCTGACAGATTTTGACCGAGACACAGAGAGAGAGAGAGAGAGAGAGAGAGAGAGAGAGAGAGAGAATGAGCGTGTGTGTGTAAACCATCCCTGCTTGAAGGAATTTGACAGGGAAACATAGCTACCCTATGCTATACCACTAAACAGCTATCCTACAGAACAGACCAACAGCACACTGCTTATGCATCCAACTTTGCTACAACAATCCCTTTGTCCATCTTGAAACTACCACATAGGAATACTATTATGATGCATGGAAGGTCTTCTGAAAGGAAAAATGCATGGTAGTTTGGTAAAAAAAAATGTCAACAGTATTACTTGTGTAGAATATACATTTCCTAGCAACATTTTTTTATGCAGGCTCCCTGGCCAAGCCTGATGTCACATGACCGCCGGGAGAGGCCTTCCCATCAGTTTTCGATTAGGCAGAGCAGTGAGCAGACGTGGAACCTGCCTATAAATGTTGCTAGGAAATATATGGAAGAATACTACACAAGTAATACTGTTGACAAAATGTCCTCCAGTAGGCAGAGCAGTGAGCAGACGTGGAACCTGCCTATAAATGTTGTTAGGAAATATATGGAAGAATACTACACAAGTAATACTGTTGACAAAATGTCCTCCAGGAAGTGTCACCAGCGGAGTCCCTGATTAGTGTTTATCTACATAAATGACTTGCCAAGAAGAATAAAAACTACATAAATATGTTTATGGATGATACAAAGAAATAATGTAAATCCTGACAGGAAGACCTTGATAAAATGAACTGGACTGACAGAAGGTTACTGCAAATTAATGTATACAAGTCATGTGATGGGAATTAATGTATATACGAGTCTTATGTTGGGAATTAAAGTATACAAGTCTCAGAAATTAATGTATATATGTTATGCAATGGGAATTAATGTGCATAAGTTAGCCGGACTTGAGTCCTGGAAGGAGAGGTTTGGGATATTGGCAGTTTGGAGAGACTTCCGAACTGTTGTATCTGAGCGCCTCTGCAAAAACAGTGATTATGTATGAGTGAGGTGAAAGTGTTGAATGATGAAAGTATTTTCTTTTGGGAGGTTTTCTTTTTGGGTCACCCTGCCTCGGTGGGAGACGACCGACGTGCTGAAAAAAAGTCTTGTGATGGGAATTAATGCATAAAATATATATATATATATATATATATATATATATATATATATATATATATATATATATATATATATATATATATATATATATATATATAATACGAATGTTATGAAATATGAATTAATATTTTTATGTTCTTATAACGGAACAAGTCGCAACAGATCACGACAACGGTAAAGAAGGCACAACCAACAGTTACTACAAATAAGCACGGGTGAGTCAAGCACGTTCAGTGGCTACATGCAACTACAAAGGAATTCATGCAACCGTTCAGTCAAAACATTGTTTTCCCTCTACCGCAGAGGTAAAGGGAAAACACTGGTGCATGACACAACGGCGGTATCCCCAGCTACGGTAGTATATTTACCAACGATAGTCACCACGGCGGTATCCCCCACCAACGGTATTATCTTTACCAACGGTAGTCACCACGGTGGTATTCTCATCAATGGTAGTCACCACGACGGTATTCCCACCAACGGTAGTCACAACGGCGGTATAATCAACAACGAAACTGAAAGCCACAGCGGTACAGAAGTTCCCGAATAATATTCTCACAAAACCGCTGTGGGTGAGAAGAGCTGTTGCAGAGACTGCTAATATTGTAGGGTTGTACTGGGTATGGTAATACCGAGAGATTGAGGAAGACACAACACGGTATAAACCTTAGTACTGTAATAGATACCGACAAACTGGTTTAGAAAAACACGTGAGCAAACACTAGGACATATTTATTAGAAAGTGTTTCAGTTCTGGGACCTTGGTCAAGGTCTCGGGACCTAAACCTAGTTTGCTTACGTCTCTTTATAAACCAAGACACAACATAGTTATATCTTAAACCACTATAGCACTGTAGTTTGCATTGCACATTTTACAATGTATAGTGTGCATTAAATAATAATTCTTGTAAAACAGAAAAATATTCAAAATTATGTTTTAACGAGACAAGAACATCTGTCACAACTGTGTCTTGTAAAAGAAAATCCACTAGGTCTTACCTGCTCAAAATTGGTCCAAATTATTTAAGTGATAAAAGTTGAGAGAAAATGTAACTCACGCCCTCCTAGCGCAGTCCTTGACCAGTGGAAAATTCTTCTCAAGAATGAAAAAAAAAAATCCTGCCACTCGCTGGGAAATAGTTTAGTTTGCTGTCAAACAAGAATTTCCTATAACAATCTTGAGAACTTTTGCTAAATACTCGAGACAACATTCAATACATAAATGGAAAATTGCGTCAAAACATCAACAGGAGATATTAATTTAGTTTAAAATGAAACGTGAGCAAACACTAGGATATATTTATTAGGAAACGTTTCGGTCCTAGGACCTTGATCACTGTGGTCCCGGACCGAAACGTTTTCTAATAAATATCCTAGTGTCTGCCCACGTGTCATTTTAAACTAATTTGTCCGTATCACAAACCAAGATTTATACCAAATATTAATTTAATATACTGTTTAATTTACAATTATTTATGCCCCTTCCCCCCAAAAAAAAAATCTTGCATAGACAAAATACTAGTATACAAGTACACTATAATGGAAACTCAATTAAACGAAGAGTTTTAATATCGACAACTACTTTTATGTTCAAACTTTACATATACAATAATAACGGAATGTTTCGACATAATATGACCTAAGATGTGAAGTAACACAAACAACTCCTTGCACTGTAATCACTCTAAACATCACGATTCCAACTTGCGAGAGGGAGGAAATTTAGCAAGCGAGTGTACCACTTTCAACCACGCTCGACTGCGTACATCACGTTTTCTCACTTGAATTCTTATTATTGTATTCATTATGAATAAATGTGTTCATCTTGACAATTGTTCGCACCAGCTTGCAGTTCGCAACATAATTATGCAGTGACAACGTAAAAATGTGTATAAATTAGCACCTTAAAAAAAGGCGAAGCTTGGATTACCCAAGCAGGTCTGGTTTTTGTGGGTCACCCAGAGACTGGATTCTGTGATCCCGGATAAGCAAGTCCCGAGCTCTTAACATTCTAGGCAAGTGGGTCCTTGGATATTACCTACAACTCACTCACGCATTCACAAAATTAATTTAAGTCGTTAATCATTATTAAAAAAACATTATCCTTCCAAGGCTTTCATAATCGGATATTAAGAGCTTGACAGCTGCACTACGCGAGCAAGTTATATAAGAACAGAGGAGGACTGCAGTACGCCTCCTGGCCCATACTAGGCAGGTCCTCAAACTGAACCCCTTCTCGCTTATATATCTGTCAAATATTTTTCTGAAGTTACTCAAGATGCAAGCTTCAATGACTCATTCTACCTGGCATACTGTTCCCCTGGTCTGCATCTATTTCCAAACCTATACATGCTTATATCCTTTCTAAATTTGATTTTTACCTGACAAAATATTCCCCAGACTGGTTATAAATGACCATAATTTTTAAAGGGGTGGACCGGTAAGCCAGCGGAAGGCCTCGGTCAGATGACCAAAAGCTCCAAAGGCGGGTCATCATCTGACTAAGACCCGCGTCAGGAAACATTTGTCCTGTTTCCTGACGAACCTTACCTAACCTAACCTAACCTGACAAAATCCACGTTTCGAGTTAGTTCTGAAGGATATCATCAGTACTTTATTGATACAGTTTACTTATACCTATTTTCAATGTGTAACACCTGGGTATCATTTTGAATACGTTTCACCAAGAATTGGCTTTTACTTGACACAGTAGATAAGGTAATCAGTCCCTCAGTCTAGAAGGGAGTATTCACTGCCTTAGTCTTGATGAATCTGAGGCACAAGCAGGAAGACGCACACCTATATACCAGTTATATGAGGTGTAACAGTTAACAGTATCGTCACCGGTGGGCGGGACCCGCTAGTGATTAGCAAACAAACTGAAGAAATCCAGTCACAGAACGGGTGAGGGACTGAACCCATGGCAAGAGTCCTAAAACTCGCAGAACAGATATCCTCAGTACCAGGATTCCATGGTGCTACTCTCTCCCGTTAATAAGCTCTGTATTAAATTGATAACAACCACTGGTTGGCGAAACGTCTTCAAAATAATGGTACCAAGATGTTGCACGCGTGTCTAATTCATCAACTTATCGGTATTGTATAAAATTAATATTATGATACTTGTCTAATACCATGGAATCTTGGTACAATCTTCCTCAGCCTCTTTTCCTAACTTCTGTCCCAACTCTTGAGCATGACCTACTTCCACTAGTGGATCCCGCCATGACTGATGATACCTTCAACTGCTGCACCTCATCTGACTCCAGTATGTAAGCGTCCATTTTCTGTCTGCGTTTCAGATTCATCAAGATTAAGGTAGCGAATTCCTTCTAGGCTGAAGGACTAATTACCTCATCTTTTACCGTCTCCAGTTTCAACACTTCCAAGGCTGAGACTGATTACTTCATCTTCTACTGTCTCCAGTTAACAGGCTCTGTATTGAATTACAACAGCACCTAGTTAGCGAAACGTCTTCAAAACAAAGACACCCAGGTGTTGCACATATCTAATTCATCATCAAGTTATCAGTATTGTTTACTATTAATGTTATGATACCTGTCTTCCGTATATTTATTTAAACCATATTTCCTGTCTTTCAGGAGAGAAAAGGTTCAGGTCGCTCAATCTGTCTTCGTTTAAAAGAATCATACAGTGGACTGACTCTGCCATCCTTCTCTGTATGCTCTCTACAGAATTAATATTTACTTTCTAGTACTGTGACGAGAACTGCTACGGATAGTCTAAATGAGGCCTTGCAAATGGCGTGCGCAGCTATTGTTTATAATTCTTGATATAAACATAAGCACTCTGTTAGCCTTATTACCTACGCTTAGGCACTGTTGTTTTAGATTTCTGCTTACCACAACTCCCTAGGCTTTCAGTAGGCATCAGACAAGAATATGATGTTCAATGTGAATGAGTTTAAGTTGTTCCGCTATGGAAGAATGGGGGAAATAAAGACTGAAACGGAGTACAGGACAAACTCAAATGATTCAACAGAGCGGAATCTTCATGCGCGAGACCTGGAAGTAAAGATGTCTGATTTTACTTCATAAGGGGTACTATCAATAGCTCCCCCTGGCTGTCTTCAAGAGGGAACTGAACGAACACCTTAAGTCAGTGCCCGATCAGTCGGGCTGTAGTTCATAAGTTGGACTGCGTGAGGGCACCAGTAACAGCCTGGATGATCAGACCCTGACCCACCAGGATGCCTAGTCGAGGACTGAACCACGGGGGCACTGACCCCCGGAACAACCTCCAGGTAGAACTTTTATGACAAGGGATGCTGAGCCAATGATGAAACTCTTCAAAGTCACTTGTTCTATCCAGGCTTGAATACTGCTGTATACTAACAGCCCTTCAAGGCAGGAGAGGTTGCCGAGCTGACAAGCGTACTTTCACTGCCAGTATATACATCAAGCACTAAATTGCTGGGTTATATACAGTCTCCTACGAGCTGAAGTTTAGTAAGAAGTGATATGGGGAAATTATTTGTCAGAACAATAACAGGAAAAAAATTCGCAACGCATGTCTCGGTAATCCTGGTTGAGCCTTAAGCTGGGTTGCTCTAATCCAAAGTGGGAAGGATGGATAATATCCATGGTGGGAGGGATAATAGTCATGATGGGAGGAATAATATCCATGATGGGAGGGATAATCCAAATGGGAGGGATGGATAGTATCCAAGGATTCATGGGGGGAGGGATGGACAGTATCCAAGATGGAAGGGATGGATAGTACCCACGGTAGGAGGGATGGATAGTGTTCAAGGTGGAAGGGATGGATAGTACCCAAGGTAGGAGGGATGGATAATGTCCAAGGTGGAACGGATGGATAGTACCCAAGGTAGGAGGGATGGATAGTGTCCAAGGTGGAAGGGATGGATAACCCTCCTCCCACAGGTGGGGGTAGGAGACCTTGGTAAGAAGAGATGAGTTCCCTCACCTCTCCTAATCTTCTCATCCCCCCACACCTAAACCCCCTCATTCCGCATCTCCAGCCCCTCCCCCCACCGCCACCCATCCCTCACCCAGTAATTTTTTCTCTGTATGATTGTTGCATCCTGTAGTTTTCCCTTCCTAAGCTGTACGTGTGTGTGTGTGTGTGTGTGTGTGTGTGTGTGTGTGTGTGTGTGTGTGTGTGTGTGTGTGTGTGTGTGTGTGTGCACTCACCTATTTGTGTTTGCAGGGGTCGATTCATAGCTCCTGGCCCCGCCTCTTCACTGATTGCTACTAGGAGGCTGCCATAGTGAAGAGCTCTGTTCCACAAGGCACAGTACTCGCCCCCATCTTATTCCTTATCCTCATATCAGACATAAACAGAGATATACACCACAGCACCGTATCATCCTTTGCGGATGATACTAGGATCTGCATGAGGCTGTCATCTGCTGAGGACGCGGTTAACCTCCAAGAAGATATAAACAAAGTTTTCCAGTGGGCAACGGTAAACAATATGATGTTCAATGAGGACAAATTCCAACTACTCCGTTATGGAAAACTGGAGGAGATAATAACTAGAACAGAGTATACTACTGACTCCGGCCATACAATAGAGCGGAAAAATAATGTAAGGGACCTGGGAGTAGTAATGTCTGAGGATCTCACTTTCAAGGATCACAACAGTGCCACGATCGCACGTGCAAAGAAAATGATAGGATGGATAATGAGAACTTTCAAAACGAGAGATGCCAAGCCCATGATGATCCTTTTCAAATCACTTGTTCTCTCTAGGCTGGAATACTGCTGTACATTAACATCTCCATTCAAAGCAGGTGAAGTCGCAGATCTAGAGAGTGTACAGAGATCCTTTACTGCACGTATAAGTTCTGTCAAGCACCTTAACTACTGGGAACGCTTGGAAGCACTTGACTTGTACTCGTTGGAACGCAGGAGGGAGAGATATATCATAATCTACACTTGGAAAATCTTGGAAGGAATGGTCCCAAATCTGCACACAGAAATCACTCCCTACGAAAGTAAAAGACTGGGCAGGCGATGCAAAATGCCCCCAATAAAAAGTAGGGGCGCCATTGGTACACTAAGGGAAAACACCATAAGTGTCCGGGGCCCAAAACTGTTTAACAGCCTCCCATCAAGCATTAGGGGAATTGTCAATAAACCCCTGGCTGCCTTCAAGAGAGAGCTGGACAGATACCTAAAGTCAGTGCCGGATAAGCCGGGCTGTGGCTCGTACGTTGGACTGCGTGCGGCCAGCAGTAACAGCCTAGTTGATCAGGCCCTGATCCATCGGGAGGCCTGATCATGGACCGGGCCGCGGGGGCGTTGATCCCCGGAATAACCTCCAGGTAACCTCCAGGTCCTCTCTCTCCCTGCTCCACGAGCTTTATCAAACCTCGTCTTAAAACTATGTATGGTTCCCGCCTCCACTACGTCACTTTCTAGGTTATTCCACTGCCTGACAACTCTATGACTGAAGAAATGCTTCCTAACATCCCTTTGACTCATCTGAGTCTTCAACTTAAAATTGTGACCTCTTGTTTATGTGTCCCATCCCTGGAACATCCTTCCTTTGTCCACCTTGTCTCTTCCGCGCAGTATTTTTTATGTCGTTATCACGTCTCCTTTGACCCTCCTGTCCTCCGGTGTCGTCAGGCCAATTTCCCTTAACTATCCTTCGTAGGACAATCCCCTTAGCTTTGGGACTAGCCTCGTTGCAAACCTTTGCACTTTCTCTAATTTCTTGACGTGCTTGACCAGGTGTGGATTCCAAACTGGTGCTGCATACTACAGCATGGGCCTGACGTAAATGGTGTATAGAGTCTTGAATGATTCCTTACTGAGGTATCGGAACCCTATCCTTAGGTTTGTCAGACGCCCGTACGCTGCAGCAGTTATCTGATTGATGTGCACCTCAGGAGATGTGCTCAGTGTTATACTCACCCCAAGATCTTTTTTCTTGAGTGAGGTTTGCAGTTTTTGGCCACCTAGACTATACTGTGTCTGAGGTCTTCTTTGCCCTTCCCCGATCTTCATGACTTTGCATTTGGCAGGGTTAAATTCAAGGAGCCAGTTGCTGGACCAGGCTTGTAGCCTGTCCAGGTCTCTTTGTAGTCCTGCCTGATCCTCGACCGATTTAATTCTCCTCATTAACTTCACATCATCTGCAAACAAGGATACTTCCGAGTCTATCCCTTCCGTTATGTCATTCACATATACCAAAAAACAGCACAGGTCCTAGGACTGACCCCTGTGGAACCCCGCTTGTCACAGGCGCCCACTCTGACACCTCGTCACATACCATGACTCGTTGTTGCCTCCCTGTCAGGTATTCTCTGATCCATTGCAGTGCCTTTCCTGTTATGTGTGCCTGATCCTCTAGCTTTTGCATTAACCTCTTGTGAGGAACTGTGTCAAAGGCCTTCTTGCAGTCCAAGAAAATGCAGTCTATCCACCCCTCTCTCTCTTGTCTTACTTCTATCACCTTGTCATAAAACTCC
Source organism: Cherax quadricarinatus (assembly GCF_038502225.1). Lineage (NCBI taxonomy): Eukaryota > Metazoa > Arthropoda > Malacostraca > Decapoda > Parastacidae > Cherax > Cherax quadricarinatus. The sequence goes on along the minus strand of NC_091389.1, from coordinate 9,857,201 downwards.
AGTAGGTTTGTGACACAGGATTTTCTTCCCTGAAACCGTGCTGGTTGTCGATTGTTCACTTTTTTTTTCCAGGTGCTCCACCACTCTCCTCCTGATGATCTTCTCCATAACTTTGCATACTATACACGTTAGTGACACAGGTCTGTAGTTTAATGCCTCGTGTCTGTCTCCTTTTCTAAAAATTGGGACTACATTTGCCATCTTCCATACCTCAGGGAGTTGCCCAGTTTCAATGGATGTGTTGAAGATCTTTGTTAGTGGCACACACAACATCTCTGCTCCCTCTCTAAGGACCCACGGAGAGATGGTGTCTGGTCCCACCGCCTATGAGGTATCAAGTTCACATAGCAGCTTCTTCACCACCTCCTCGGTTATGTGTACCTCATCCAGCACTTGTTGGTGTACCTCCCTGTTCTGATTTCCTGAGTCCTACAGGTTTCCACTGTGTGTACTCGCTTAGTTGTGGTTGTAGAGGTCGAGTCATAGCTCTTGTATCTGCCTTTTCATTGGTCGCTACTACGTCACTCTTCTTACTCCATGGGCATTATCATACCTCTTCTTAAAGCAATGTATGGATCCTGTCTCCACTACATCACTCTATAGATTATTCCACTTCCTGACTACTCTGTGGCTGAAGAAATACTTCCTAACATCCCTGTGATTCATCTGAGTCTTCAACTTCCAACTGTGACCCCTTGTTGCTGTGTCCCATCTCTGAAACATCCTGTCTCTGTCCACCTTGTCGATTCCTCTCAGTATTTTATATGTCGTTATCATATCCCCGCTATCTCTCCTGTCCTCCAGTCTTCTGTCGTCAGGTCGAATTCCCTCAACCTCTCCTCGTAGGACATACCCCTTAGCTCCGGGACTAGTCTTGTTGCAAACCTCTGCACTTTCTCTAGTTTTTTTACATGCTTGGCTAGGTGTGGGTTCCAAACTGGTGCTGCATACTCCAATATGGGCCTAACGTACACTGTGTACAGGGTCTTGAACGATTCCTTATTAAGATGTCGGAATGCTGTTCTTAGGTTTGCTAGGCACCTGTATGCTGCAGCAGTTATTTGGTTGATGTGCGCCTCAGGAGATGTGCCCGGTGTTATACTCACCCCAAGATCTTTTACCTTGAGTGAGGTTTGTAGTCTCTGGCCCCCTAGACTGTACTCCGTCTGCGGTCTTCTTTTCACTTTTCCAATCTTCATGGCTTTGTACTTGGTGGGGCTGAACTCCACGAGTCAGTTGCTGGACCAGGCCTTCAGCCTGTCCAGATCCCTTTGTAGCTCTGCCTGGTCCTCGCCCGATTGGATTCTGCTCATCAACTTCACATCATCTGCAAACAGGGACACTTCGGAGTCTATTCCTTCCGTCATGTCGTTCACAAGTACCAGAAACAGCACCGGCCCTAGGACTGACCCCTGTGGAACCCCACTCGTCACAAGCGCCCACTCTGACACCTTGCCACGTAGCATGTATGTGTGTATGTGTGTATGTGTGTGTGTGTGTATGTGTGTGTGTGTGTGTGTGTGTGTGTGTGTGTGTGTGTGTGTGTGTGTGTGTGTGTGTGTGTGTGTGCGTGTGTACTCACCTATATGTGGTTGCAGGGGGCAGAGTCATAGCTCCCGGCCCCTTCTGTGTCAATGCCTGCGTGCTTTCCAACACAGTGTGGGTTCCAGCCTCGCAAGCCTCGTCGCTCGTTTCCTAAGACTGTAAACAGACTAAAGATTTTTGTTCATCTATAATCTCTTTCATCCTCTTCACTAACACATGGAGACTAAACAAATACTTCCTGGCATACATTTAACTCATCTGTGTGCCACGTCACGGCAGGGATCACTTCATACAGCTTTTTCCAGAATTATTAACGTTGCAATCTGCCAGGTTCGTCAGGTTTACCTCCTTAGGTTTACCTCCTTTAGCCTCTCCGCATTACTTTTGCATCTTAGCTCCGAGACGAGTTTTGTTGCAAACCTTTGAGCTTTAGGTGTCTTTTTTTTTTATCAAACGGGGGCTCCACACTGAGAATGTTTATTTTATGGTGTGCCTTACGTAGTGTAATGGAGATAAATGGCATAAAATACCGACAAGATACTGCGGAGAGGAGATACATAGTCCTACCCACCAACTCCGTTGTCAAACACGTTTCCAACATCTTTTCCAATACCTTATTCCAAGTATCTACCTCCACATCCACCACCATCAAGGACATCACCCATAACAGACAGGACAAGGTTCAATCTTCATCAGGGGTATAATCCCTTGCAACGATTGCAACCAATATTACATAGACGAGACATCCAGAGACCTCCGAACATGTATTTCAGAACACCGGTACGAAGACAGAACAGACGATTTAAGGAAAGCATGCGTTCAACACCGAAATTTCCACAAATATTTAATCAACTACAGAAACTGAAGAGTTATCGCCAGGGAAGATAATACCGCAGAAACCTGGAATCATCTCTAATCTGAACATCTAACAACTTCAACCAGAACAACGGCTTCTGTAACATAGCTGAACCCCTCGCCGAGAAACTTCATCCTTATTCTACATAAAATACACATCCGCCCGTTCCCTGCAGGTCTATCTCAGATCAAACCTACCAGGCATTCTCGGCGGTCCCTTGCAAGTCCGTCTGAAATCCAGCCTACCTAGCATTCTCCAACTGACTCTCCACCCTATATATATCCATGTACTCTTTACCCAGGTAGATCTGTTTGTGACTTGATAGAGCCTACTGTGTGGGCGAAACGTAGTCAATAAGGGATCACATTCTGCATTTGTTTGTTTTTCCAACGTCGTGTAGTGAAATGAAGGATTCTTTACTCGGCTTCCTGAATGCTGTTGAAGGTTGCTAGTCTCAGTTTTTGTGCACGTCTCGTCCAGGCTGTACTCCATCTCCTATCTTCTCTCTCCCTCCGAAATCTTCCTAACCTGCATTTGTTCAGGGTACTTTGCAGGAGTCACTCGTCTAGCCACCTAACTTCTATAGACAAGTCTCCATGGAGTGTCTGTCCTCCCTTGTTCTTATTCTACTTAGTTTTACATCATCATATAACAAGAACAAAGAAAATTTGATCATTACTTTCTGCAAGATAAGTAACGTGTACTAGGAGCAGACGGCCCCAGTACCGATCCTTGAGGAACCCATATCTCACAATCATTCTACCACTTCTCAATGTAAGATTCTGTATTGTATTTCGAGTAGTTCCAAATCCAAGAGTAACTTTTCTATCACTCCTGGCAGTTGTCCTAGGCTGTGGATCAATCTACGGTGAGTTGTGATTAAGAAATGTAAGAAGTGGACACCAGGTGCCAAGGTTACACTCAGTATTGATACGGTTTACAACAAGAGGTGGTAACATTACAATCAGTAGCTACTGCTAGTGTAGTACACTAGGATATAGTAACGCTACTAATTTAGATATCCTCCGCGGATATGTAGGGAAATATGCCTTCTAGCAATCCCGTAAAATGTAATCTACCCAGCCATGCTTTTCGTTTCCTAACGCAAAGCTGCAGCAGGTTCCTGAGACAGCATTTTTTTTTTCGTCCCTGAACAGCGTACTGGTTTCCTCTTACAAATTATATCATCTCAAGAGAGCATTCCCTTCAAGTAGGATGCTGTGATGCTGGCGAGATGCAAGGAACTGAAGGTATACTTCCTTGGATCAAGTCTGATTACCCCCAACCTCTCATTAGCCAGGAGCAGTGAATGTAATAATTCAAATGCACCACTAGGTTTCTCCTCAATATCGTATCCCTCACCACTGCAATTATACATGTCAGTAACAGAGATTTGTAATTTACTGCTTCCTGTCTCCTTGTTTAAATATTGGAAGAGCTTATTTTTCCATGTTCCCAGCAGTTGGCTCGCCCCCAGACTTGATGACTATTCCTGCTATGGGCCACAGTCTCTGCACTCACCCTCCCTCAACCCACGCTCACATGGATGAAAAAGCGTACTGTCGACAATACTGAAGAAAGGACACGGTGCAGAGCAAGCTTTCATTGTGACAACGTTTCTCTCCTTGTGGATATTTATCAATGAGTGAAACGTTGTCACGATAAAGCTTTCTTTTCACCTGTATCTTTTCTTCATCACTCACAGTGATTATGTTGCTGCTTCCCTTATCATGAAACTCACAACAGTCAATTAATACCTGGAAGCCTATGGCTAGGTGAGCCGGGTTAATATCAGGAAACTCTCCTCTCACAAGAACACAAAACTACAAAGGAACGAAGGAACACTGAAGAAGATTAGACCTATTGGCCCATGCCTAGACAGGTCTAACTCACACACTTGTATACCCGTCCGACCTATATTTACAGCTACCCAAAGTTCTTGCCTCAATGACGCTACATAGAATTCCAATACTAAACCAGTACTTCCCTATATTCTTTCTAAATCTAAACTTATGTAACTCAAACCCGTTGCTGCGAGTTTTGTCTTGGTTAGTTTCAATACTCAATTTATATCCCCTTTATTTATTCCTGTTTTCCATTTGTACACGTCAATCGTACCTCACCCTAAATCTACGTCTTTCCAAAGACGTAGAATTAGGGCGAGTTCAGTGCCTTCGGCCTAAATTCTCGTAGGAAAGATTTCTAATACTGTATATGGAATCAACCTCGTCATCCTTCTCTATATTTTCGAGCGCATTTGTGTCAATTCTGTAAAATGGAGACCAGAGATATATAAAGTTGAAGTATAATCTTCGGATTTCTCTTATATATATTTCCTGATACAGGGCCAAGATTTCTATTAGCTTTATTGTGAACACTTATGCACTGTTATACTGGGTTTAAATTTCTGTCAACCAGAACTCCCGAGTTTTTTTCCCATTCACTGTGACTAAAAGTTGCATTATTTAGCTTATAAGTGCCATAATTATTTTCTTGTCCTGCGATTAGAACTATACTTTGTCTGCACTGAACTGCACATGCCACTTCTCCCCGACCACAACAACCCAGGTCATTGTTTAGCAATTTCTAGTGTCACCAGAAATTGTCGGACTATTTTAGTAGCATCAGCAAACTTACTCATGTCTCTATTTATTTCCTCATCTATATCACTTATATAGACTGTGAATAAGGGTCCCAATACTAACCCCCTGTGACACCACTCTTAACGGGTCCTCATTCTGATATATCCCCATTAATGCAAACTCTCGGTTGCCTATCGATCCCAGGACCTTTCAGTTGGGAATCAAATGTTCTACCACTGTATTTTTCATATTCCTTTTCCTGTATGAATTTAGAACCTTCTTATGTAGTTTGCTTCTCCAGCCCTCGAGTATCTCTTACCCGCGACTCTGTAAATACACCGTTAAATGTCCTCTTAAGTCAACGATAATCTTAGGATACTTCTATTTTATTGTGAACCGCAAAACTATCAAACCCTATAATGTTATCTTAATTTGTAACAGGGTGAACCGGTAAGCCAGCGGAAGGCCTCTGTCAAATGTCCGAAACCTATTCTAAGTGTGTCATCTTATGGCCAAGACCTGAGTCAAGAAAAATTTTCATATTTACTTCCTCCCCTCCCCCCCTAAAAAAAAACATTATTTGATATTACAGTTATTGTCACAGGGGAAAGTCTAAACCTGTAAGGTTCATACAGCACTGGGAAACAGGAAATGATCAGGTTGGATACAAGGAATGGGAGGGTAGCTGCAATTCAGTAGATCAAGACTCCATCACCAGCTTCAAAGAACCACCCCTCTCTCTCTCTCTCTCTCTCTTGAAGGGTACAATTTGGGTACAGGAAGAAAGTTGCAAGATTTGCAAAATGATATCATCCAGCGCACCTGCCAATACAAAGAAATGCGGACGGACACACACACACACACACACACACACACACACACACACACACACACACACATACACACACACATACACACACACACACACACACACACACGCACACGCACACGCACACGCACACACACACACAAACGCACGCATGCACACATACTTAAAAGCTAAAATTATCCCTCACAAATAAAAACCATACAAACCAATCCCTCAAGTTAAAAACCGTTCTGAGACGGTACACGCTTCAGAACAAGGTATAGGAACAACGTTCTGCTGTGTTAGAGCTTCATCAAGTCCTGGCTGGCTGGGGATCCCATCAGCAACACATGGGAGCAGGACAAGAGGAGCCAAAGTCGACCTAAAACACAGGAAACGCGCTTCCTCTCCCCAGTGTTTTCCCTCCTTCTCCCCGAGGCCATCGATAAGCAACCTTCACTTCAATCCCTTCCAAACACTCCTGCCACAACCATAACCACTGGCACCACCACCACTAAAATAATATATATTGCTCATATTAATATCACCGCACAAAGATAAAATCATTGAAATACTTGGAAAAAAAAATGCAAAATGAAGACCTGCAAATTTTTCTTGGATGTTTTATAACCACTAAACTGCTTAATATGACAAAAGAATTAAGTATACCTATCTATCTATTAGTGCATGCCGACACTGGCGGCCAGTGAGTCTAAGAGGCAAGTATAAAGGCGTTGTAGTTAGCAATCTGAGAAAGTTATTCTCGGCAGTATTCTCTAGGGCCGGGTTCACATTCCTCAGCAACGTGACACACACGCAAACACAAACAATATAACAAAGGAGCACTGCGCAGTAGGCCTACTGACCCTTGTGTGATAAATGGTTTGATAACCGACAAGTTTCATAGTAATATATGGGAATCTATATTAAGGAAACGTTTCGCCACACAGTGGCTTCATCAGTCCAATACAAAGCAGAGAGGGGTAAGGAGAGGAGGAGTTTGAGGTAATCAGTCCCTCAGCCTGGAATCGATGGGTTCAGTCCATCACTCTTGTAGAAAGTACAGTATATGGCCGGAGAAGTGGCTTGTATACTGTAGACAGGTCTACCTACCTGGAGGTGAGTGGACGCAGGAGGCGAGATCACAGTGGAAACATCCACTAGCATAAGTCTTCGTCCAAAGGTTGGACAAGTATTGAAGAATTCCTTGTATCAAGTTCCCATGATGTTGCAGTGTCTGACAGACGTGATAAATGGTTAAAGTTAGACTTGCCTAGGCAAGTCTAACTTACACTCATCTACAAGCACTAATGTACTTGTCCAACTTATTTTTAAAAATATGTAAACTTCTCGCTTTAATTACGCTACCTGGGAGTTTCTTCCACTGCTCTGCAACTCTAATACTAAACCACTGTTCTCCTATATATTGTCTAAATTTAAATTTGTCCAACTTTAATCCAATGCTGCGAGTCCTGTATTGGTTAAATTTTTCAGCAAGTTATTCATATCCCCTTTATTTACCCCGGTTTTCCATTCGTATACTTCAACCATATACCCCCTAATTCTATACAAACCCACACACGCAAACACCCACTCCAGAGCACAGATGAAATCAGTAAAGAAAAAAAATAAAAACACTAAAATCGGTTGGCAAGAGTTAGAGGCGGGGCTAAGAGCTGCGAATCAACGTTTGCAAATACAAAGAGATAAGTACACAAACACACACTGGCATTCAGTAGCCTAAAAGGGGTAAAATTTTACAATCATACATGTAACTTATGTTCAACCAATTCTCGAGTACCTGAAACTGCAGCTCACGACACTAGGAAAATTAAAAAAATATACCAAAGACTGATTTCGAGGGCTGTGTACACTCGCTGCCACTTGAGGCGAGGACTGCACACTAAAATAACATATGCAATACTAAGTGATAAACAAGGAAAACATGATTTTTTTTTGTAATATTTGTGAAGCAATGAATCCTGGTGGATCATTAGCTCACGTGATGGAGGCTGCCTCCTCCATCATCATCCCTGTCTTCGGGGAGAGCTCTAATCTGTAGGAAGTCGTACAACGCCAGGAAAATGGGGAAAAGGCAACCAGATTCGCTCCGAGGAAAGGGAATGTCGGGAAAGACACACATGGCATACATTAAGAACCCCCAATGGAAATAAGTCACTGACTTTTTTTGGGTTATCCAAGGTAATTTATGCATATGTTACTATGTATGATAATTTGTGTTACTGTATTTGCGTACCTTTACCTAACTTTATTGTCGAAACGTTTCGCCTCTGTAGCAGTTTTCTTCAGTCGCATACAGGCGATTATAACACTGGAGACAGTACCTGGAGGTTACCTGGAGGTTATTCCGGGGATCAACGCCCCCGCGGCCCGGTCCATGACCAGGCCTCCCGATGGATCAGGGCCTGATCAACTAGGCTGTTACTGCTGGCCGCACGCAGTCCAACGTACGAGCCACAGCCCGTCTGATCCGGCACTGACTTTAGGTATCTGTCCAGCTCTCTCTTGAAGGCAGCCAGGGGTTTATTGGCAATTCCCCTAATGCTTGATGGGAGGCTGTTGAACAGTCTTGGGCCCCGGACACTTATGGTGTTTTCTCTTAGTGTACCAATGGCGCCCCTACTTTTTATTGGGGGCATTTTGCATCGAAGGTAATTTTGAGACAATCAGTCCATCAGCCTTGATAAAAGGGAGGGTAACTCCAATTATCTGAATAAAATAACCATTCCCCCAGCATCAAGGTGCCGCCCTTGAAGGGAAATATTAGACGACAAACTAGAACGAGGAGACACGCACAAGACTCCGAAGACTCAGATAACACGCACATTATTTATCAAAACAAAGTAGAATAAACGTCACAATACCTTGGCAGAAACAATTCACAACCCAAAAATTGGAAAAGAATATTTTATCCACTTTTACGAGTAAATAGTAGATCCTGATCAATTTAAATTTATGTAACTATATCTCGTGAGTTGTTTAGCACTAACAACAGTAGCAACAGCAGCAACAATAGCAGCAGCAGCAGCATCAACAGCAGTACCAGCAGAATTAACAGCAGTAGAAACAATAGCAGCAGCGTCAACAACAGTATAAACAGCAGCAGTAACATCAACAATAGCAGCAGCAACAACAGCAGCAGCAGTAACAACAGCAGCATCAAAGGCAACAGCAGCAGTAGCAACAACAGCAGCAGTAACAACAGCAGCAGCAACAACAATAGAAACAGCATCAGCAGCAGCAACAGCAGTAGCAGCAACAATAGAAGCAGCAGCAAAGCAATGATGATGATCCTGGGAAAGTGCTAAACCCATAAGTATCATACACTTGAGATATGTAAGGTAATTACAAAGGACAACTCCCGACTCCTTGTATTAAGTTCTTCACTTATATTCGACTTGTTTTTGTATTTAGATTTCGCCTATAAAAATGTCCAAGTATTGTACATGTGTCTTATTCATCAACTCGCCAGTAGTGAGGTGGCCCAGACTTGTGAGTGACAGGAAAAGCTGAAACACTGGACAGCATCAGTCAGTCAGGAGAGATAAAGATGACGCCGGTCAACTCAATCTTAAGAGGCGGGTCCTCTCTGCTTGTTAACCATAACTCGTGACAACAAGCGAAATTACACGAGAGTATATGGGAATATACGGGAATACAGATGAAAGGAAAACAGAAGACTTTAAAAGCCCACAGCAAGGCTACTACCAAGACAGACTATATACTTCAATCTTGACTGAGGACTGTCATTATCTAGAATTTAATCCTAGTTGCTCTAGAATGTCCCAAAGTCCGTTCCGGACGTTTCCTGTAAACTCAAGATATTAGTTTCTTCAATTTAAGTTACCCTAATGGAAATAAGTCACTTTCTCTGACTTTTTGGGGGGTTATCCTAAGTAATCTACAGTAATTGTGCTTATGTGTACCTGTGGCTAAATAAACTTACTTACCGTACTGCATATTAAACTTAATTATACAACCATATAAAAATATTTTTGAATCATAAATAAGTAAATTTAAAACATGGCCGAGACATGTCTGGCAAGGCTGTGGCTGGCCATCACTAGGTAACTTTCAAATGTGCAGGCGTGTGGATAACAGAACCAGTAGGTCACACTGACGCAGGTGACACCGAGAATACTACTCCCCTACACGCGCACACTGATGACATCCACCAAAATAGTGGCTTTACTGGGCCACCCTGAGTCCAAGAACAACCTGGGAGGAGGGGGAAAGAGAAACTGGGAAGGGGAAGAGAGGAATTGAGGAGGGTAAGAGAAGAATTGGGGAGGGTAGGGGAAGGGAAGGAAAGAAATTGGGAGGGGTAGAAATTGGGAAGGGAAGAAATTGGGAGGGGAAGGGAAGAAGTGAAGAGGAAAAAGGAGGAAGTGGTAAGGTGAAGAGAGTAACTAGGGAGGGGAATACAAGAATTGGGGAGGGGAAGAAAGGAACTGGGGAGGAGAAGAGGGGAACTGGACAGGGGAAGGAAATAGAGGAGTATCAGGAGGGGCACAGACAACCACTGCGCTTTTCTCTCCTGCAACACACGCCTCACTCCATATCCACGACACCCTGGCGCCAACACACCTCCATCACTCCCTCACGTTAGCACCTTCCGCAACACTACCTTCCTCACAACACCACTAATTCATCTGGACGATGCCTCGTCACTCAGTATGCCATCTGGCAACAGGTGACACTTCCAACTGGCAATAACTGTCAGTTAACAAGAAGTTAATTACGATCTCCAAATATCAGCAGATAATTGAAGTTTCAAGGTGTGATTTCCCTTACAAGCTGCTGCATGTGAAGGGAAGATCTGATATACACAAGAGGGCCCTCACACACACACACACACACACACACACACACACACACACACACACACACACACACACACACACACACACACACACACACACACACACACCGTGAGTACACACACGCCGTGAGCTTTTATCTTATTACTGAGAATGTAACTCCCCTATTGAGAGCGTGGTTTTGCCCCCTTTACAGGCTCTTCAAGAATGCCTCTGGCATAGAGAGACATTTGGGCAAGTTTCCTTGCACTCATGCCCGCCTAGCAGTAAAAATAGGTACACTGACTACACTCGTGTTAGCCGATTGCTGAGAGTCTCATCCAGGGGAAACATGTTAGTGAACTCCAGTCCAGCTGGAATGTCATGTCCAGTATAAGAAACTACACTCGGTCTTGTATAAGAAACTTCAATTTCTGCTTGAAGTATTCATGCTTTAGGTAAAAGGTGCTAATGATGTTAATTAAAACAAAATATTAATGTGAAATTGGAGTTACTGGTTTTGTGATTAACGGACGGAGAATCAAGTCTATATCGTTCCTTGCGCTGAATGACCCACATGAGCTTACCTATTTACATAAGCATATAATAATCATCATGCTGCAAGGAAGACGTCGAGGACGGTATGAGAATACCGACAAATGGTAACTGATGAACACACACAAACAGCAATCTGAAACTTTAATAAGATGACATATTGCTTGCACAGCAAACTTGATGTGCTGTGGAGGCAATACGTCGTTTTAACGAAGTTTCAAATTGCTACTTATGCCTTTATCATCTACAAAGAAGGCATCACTGGTGTCAAGAGATAATTTACACTTATTTGGTTCTAGTTTATTTTTTATGTGATCACTACTATGTCTTTAATTGATCAACACACTTAATACAAATATTGTAGAAATATAAAACAGCAATCTATAAAAAATATAAAATAAATCTTAATAAAGGTTGAAGAATAAGACACGTGCAACCAGAAGTGTTGCACGTATTTTATCCTTTAACTTTCGATACTGTATACCATTAACGTAATATTAATAAAAATTACATAAAAGATTCGTCCCTGTCGACTCGGGACACTAAGCACCAGCAGCATCACATTTATTAAGAACTAGAGACCATTATAGTAGGCCTAGCGCCCCATGCCAGGCAGATTCTACTCACCCTCAACCATTCCCACTCGCATTTATTTTAAACCCAAAGTATTTGTTTCCACGAAGATACCTTGCGGTCAGCTGCACGTTCCAGAGGAGACTCACCTTATCGTAGCAGTCCCATTGGCTGAGCTCTCGTTCCAGCTCGGCCAGAGACTCGGAGAGACGACGTAATGAGGTCATCACCTGTGGTCGTCCGGGCCTGGGGGCGACGCACCTGCTGAATGGGACACCTGCTCTCTCTTGTTGCCACTTCCGCCTATACACTCTCCAATTACTACCTCCCCTCCTCCTGTATGCGGCACCTGTACTCTAACATGCGAGCATCTCCAGGATATGCGGAGGGAGTCTAGGGATGCTGAGGTGGCAGGTATGACGCACTAGCGCACTCTCACGCACCACACTAAATACTGAAGGCTTTCACTTCACATGTTACGACGCCACCAGCTGTGAGTCACATGGGAGACAGTAGCCAGGCTCCCACCACAACACAACCCAACACTACTGTTACAACCAACACTAACAGCGAACCGCCTGCCGACGTCGAGTAAGACACACTGACAGTTGGTGGTGGTCGGGGGGTAGCATCCCCTGGTGTGGGCACACACAGGAAACCCACCTAGACGCAGCTGCCTGGCGGTGCACACAGGCGAGTGGTCAAGAAGCCTTTCCGGATGCGACGAACCAAGACCGGATGAGGCGAGGTCCACTCTCACTGTATCGCCTTGATCTTAAAACCTCGTCATACACGTTTTCTCTAAATTCACTCCTACGTTAGACTGAGGCCGCCACCTTAGTGACTGCCGCTGCTGCCTTGATGTCTCCTGGCAGCTGCGACGACGGCTTACGAGAAGCGGAAATGGCTAGTGGATGAGCGACTCTTGCAACGATAGTCTTGCGACCGCACACGCCAGTGCCGCAACCAAGGAATGGAAGACTGTCAATGAGTCATTGGGTGCTGATCACACTTCGTAAATCCCGTGTCAAGTTTTTGGTGGCACCAACACGTGCGTCAACTGAGGCAGGGCGCTGGTGCGGGGCACAGACACGGTGGGGTGCAAGTCTGGCAATGTTTACAGTGCTCGCCACCGGCACTTGGTGGGCGTGGCGAAGTCGTGCAGTGGAGGGAGGTGTTGCATCTCCCAGCGGGAGGAACTAGTGAGTGGTCAACCCCGTGGTGTTCCCGGGAAAACGTGAAGAGGGGGGGGGGGTAAACAGAGAACTCATCAGCATCAATGGCTCAGTGGGAGAACACGAGGGAACTCCCCCTGCACATCACCACCACCTTACGCACCTAAGTTTCCACAGCAGTGCGAAATATGGTTAAGTGTATAAAGATGAAACCAGTGAAAACTCGGGGTGTAATAAATGCAATCTGAGAACACTTCCAACAAACAAGGTCTATGACTTGAAAGTTCTACCAATAAATATAAGAAATAATAATGACGGAAACTTAAAATGGCTTCTGCAAGAGACACTTCATCAGCCAGGTCATAACGGTTATATAAAATAATCTTCCCCCCAAAAATGGCCTCAGGTTGCACCAGTAGAACTCTCGAAACCGGCAACATGCCAATGCAAACGAAAAAACGGTGAGGATAGGGAGGACCTTACCACTTCGCTACCATCGTCTTCAGTTACTCATATAATAATCCAACACTTGTTATAACAGCAGTGAAAAAACTAACACTTGACCCGTGCTAGCCACACGAACCTCAGTGTTGCCATCCAAACTGTACAGTGGCCGTGGCACAATGGCTAGTTAATGCATCATGTTGGAAATCCACACAAATTCGAACCTCAATTATGGATGCTGTGTACACATCATGATTAATATTTATGTGGGTACATGACATACCATGTACCCATATGAGCAAAATTAAACTTCAAAACAAATTCAGTTAAAAGCAAGAGGTGTAGTGACACGAACAAATCAAGTATGCAAAGATCCCAGAGAAAAAGACTGTTGCTAAAAATATAATTAAATAATGAAAAGCCTGGCTTTATACGCGCACTCACTGGCTCAAATACACTGATGGTTTTATATACACTGCTGGCTCTATACACAAGCTCACTATCTCAGACATACATAGGCTGGTTCTATTCGTACGTTCATTAGCTCTGATTATATGGATATGATTATTTCAAAGAGAACGGAATTAATGTACAATTATCAAGGTTTCTTTACTACACTAATTTATTTCTACATTGTCATGTTAGAAAACGTACTAAACTTGTCAGTTTAGTACGTTTTCTAACGAAAGTACTTTTAAGTGGAATATTACATTGGTTTGTCTACATGCAGTATTAAAAAAAATATCAGAACAGTATTGCACATTAAACCGAAATGTCATAGTCATGCAAATAGAAGCCTGAGGTGAAGGTAGACAAGGACATTTTCAGGACAACTGAACTGTAAAACATTACTGATGAAGCAGCCAGGTTCTGCCGTTATTAAAATTACAGGTATCAAAGTGACGTATGTACAAACGAAATGTAGAGTGTGCAAGCAACTTGAGTAAGTTACTTCAGCATTATCTGCTATAATTTCTTTTTTTCTCCTTATTGTTTTCTTTTTGGGTACAAAAAAAATGAACCTGTTTAATACATCAAGGTATCATATTAGCGAAATGAAATAGTAGGATTAGAGCCAAAATATTAAAAAACTTTTTAACGTAGTATTTGTGTAATTTACAGTAATACCAATAATAGTTAGACAAATGAATACATGCAACTCGAGACATTTTTTTTACGGCAACGTTTCACCCACTAGGGGATTTGTCAAGCCAGTACATACATTATGTGGATTTACTGTGTTCATGTAATGTATGTACTGCCTTGACAATGCCCCTTTTGAGCGAAAAGTTGCCTAAATGTCTCAGAGTTGCATGTGTGTCCATTTGTATAATTATAAAAAAGCCAATGTTTTAAATGTATTCATGTATGCTCTTTTTAGCTGCATTAGGGTTCAACCTATGACTAAGCCTTTGGATATCCATATGCTCTCGTGCTACCTTCCACATGTGGGCTACGGGTTACACACAAAAAACTTAAGTCGCTTGGGAGGAAAAAAAATAAACATGGCGGATGGTTGTCTTGCGTATTTCAGGATATGATGCGCCACGAGAAATATGTTGATATCAAGGGCAAAGGTATGTTGATACCAGAGAAAAGCATGCGGCTTGAGAATGTGGGTATGTGAACTCACAGTCAGTACCAACAAGAAGAACTGTACTCAGTGACGATATGCAAGAATGCAGTAAGTTGCCTTGCTTCACCAGGCAGACACTCTTAGTGTAACCAATCCCAAGTAAATTTCCAAAGAGCAGGCAACCACTAAAAAAAAAAAAAAAAAAAGAAGAGAATGCTATATTTATCACTGTCATTTACCACGTCACTGCTTGGATGAATGTGTGCAACACTTGGATATCTTTATTGACGGGACGTTTCGCCAACCAGTAGCTTTATTAATTCAGTACAGAGAATAATTACGGGATACGGTGAAAGAAGCTATCTGTCATCTACTACTTGTTTTTGTATACCAATTATATAACAACGTCACTAAAGTTTTTGTGACGTCACTAATGTTGGCTACTTTTGTATACTCATGCTTCGTGGCATCACTACTGTGGCCTTCTGACGTCACCGTTATCTCCTGGTAAATTTCAGACATCCTATATTTAAATCTCAAGAAATTATGCATCTTAAACATGAGGCGTCACCACATTATAATACAAGTGCACACTTGTATCTCGTATACCCCCCCTCCCCACAGCCTTTACCCCTACTACAACCCCTCTTCCTCAACCACCATGCTAATTCTCACCCCGCCACTCTTACCACCTTCCTTCTTCACCACTCCCATGTTTACCGTCTCACTCCAACAATAATCACCATCATCATCCTCGCTCTAACTTCCATTTTCATCAACATTCCCACTCCAGACACACGTGCAATACTTGGGTATCTTTACTGAAAAAGATACCCAAGTATACATGTAGCCTATTCATCAATTTGTCGATATTGTATATCGTTGACTCCCACTCTTAACTCCCATTTTCACCATTTCCACTATCCCCTATCCTCACCACCCCACCATAAACCACCACTACCATGCAGCAATAAAACCCGTTTGACCTCTCCATAACGATAAGGCTTTCACAAAATTAAGCCACCATCAACACCAACCTTCAAAGCATGTCCAGAGAAAACAAAACTACTACATGTTAGAAATGTCCTAGAACTAAAATCAGATCAGCTTGACATAAAAATACGATATAAGAAAAGACATTACTGAAATGGACCCAGAACTAAAGACACGATAGACTAAGCATAAAAATATGACGTCGGACATTCTCCAGCAAATAAACATAGGGTTTTTAAGATAGAATGACTGCACGTAAGCACAAAAACAATGGCACTGCACAACCAATGTAGTTTCAAATAAAATGACAACAGCGGTAACATAAATAATGGAACCCCGTCCCCCGCGCCAGTTGGGTTTTGACTGTTTCACTCGTATAAATAAATAAATAAGAATAAATACATTTTTCGATTGTATATTTAACAAAGAGGCAAAACGCCGAGCAATAAATCGTACCTAGCAGTTGGTCTGAAGAGCTTTAAGCACATCGACACACTAGGCTGATAACGTCATGCCTCATGATAACTGCATCCTTAAGAGATTGACGTCAAGACTCGTGGCCGAACATACACTCCTCACCCGATACCAACAACTACGGAAAAATAAGAATTTACTTTAATCGCTATTTGAGAAATCAAATTGCTCTTGACCGGTGATGTATAAGTGATGTTCAGAATACATGGCGCATATTGCAACCTATAGTTAAAAATCTAAGCTGGAGGTTACCTGGAGGTTATTCCGGGGATCAACGCCCCCGCGGCCCGGTCCATGACCAGGCCTCCCGATGGATCAGGCCCAACCGAGAATTAAGTCGTCAGGTTATGAACACACTGAAGACTTATTTTTTAGTATACAAACAAAACGTTTACAATTTGCAATTGCCTTAGGGATTTACACTCGCCAGTTTACCTTCATTCATAGGTTCATTATTATTATTATTATTATTATTATTATTATTATAATCATGGAGAAGCGCTAAGCCCGCAGGATTATACAGGAGTGGGATGGAAGGCATTCAGGCTCAATTCAGGGAACTGGAGCACAGATCCAATTCCCTAGATCAAGAGCCCCTCACCAACGTCAAGGAACCCACCCCTGGAGGGAATTCATAGGTTCAATGAAACATTATAATATATATTATATATATATATATATATATATATATATATATATATATATATATATATATATATATATATATATATATATATATATATATATATATATGTATATATATAACACTGATCTCTGGCTGAAGGAAACTCGAACCTACGAACCTTGGAACAAGGTACGCAGTGCTATACCAAACTCGCCACACTGGGATAATACCTTGGAGTCCAGCTTGCGCTAGACTTTGATCCAAGGCAGCCAGCTTTCAGGGAGAAGGCTTGCAGCTTTTCATCTCATCCCCTGCATGCATCAGCCTTACTAGAGATTTTAACAATGCAAGGAATTCGCAAGAGCAGGCGAAATATACACAAACACTGATCTCTGGTCCAGTGTGGTGAGTTTGGTATAGCACTGCGTACCTTGTTCAAAGGTTCGTAGGTTCGAGTCTCCTTCAGCCAGAGATCAGTGTTTGTGTATATTTCGCCTGCTCTTGCGAATTCCTTGTGTGTGTATATATATATATATATATATATATATATATATATATATATATATATATATATATATATATATATATATATATATGGGGTAGGTTTAAAAATGTAGTGTTAGAGTGTTCAGCAGAAGTTTGTGGTTACAGGAAAGTGGGTGCAGGAGGGAAGAGGAGCGATTGGTGGAATGATGATGTAAAGAGAGTAGTAAGGGAGAAAAAGTTAGCATATGAGAAGTTTTTACAAAGTAGAAGTGATGCAAGGAGGGAAGAGTATATGGAGAAAAAGAGAGAGGTTAAGAGAGTGGTGAAGCAATGTAAAAAGAGAGCAAATGAGAGAGTGGGTGAGATGTTATCAACAAATTTTGTTGAAAATAAGAAAAAGTTTTGGAGTGAGATTAACAAGTTAAGAAAGCCTAGAGAACAAATGGATTTGTCAGTTAAAAATAGGAGAGGAGAGTTATTAAATGGAGAGTTAGAGGTATTGGGAAGATGGAGGGAATATTTTGAGGAATTGTTAAATGTTGATGAAGATAGGGAAGCTGTGATTTCGTGTATAGGGCAAGGAGGAATAACATCTTGTAGGAGTGAGGAAGAGCCAGTTGTGAGTGTGGGGGAAGTTCGTGAGGCAGTAGGTAAAATGAAAGGGGGTAAGGCAGCTGGGATTGATGGGATAAAGATAGAAATGTTAAAAGCAGGTGGGGATATAGTTTTGGAGTGGTTGGTGCAATTATTAAATAAATGTATGGAAGAGGGTAAGGTACCTAGGGATTGGCAGAGAGCATGCATAGTTCCTTTGTATAAAGGCAAAGGGGATAAAAGAGAGTGCAAAAATTATAGGGGGATAAGTCTGTTGAGTATACCTGGTAAAGTGTATGGTAGAGTTATAATTGAAAGAATTAAGAGTAAGACGGAAAATAGGATAGCAGATGAACAAGGAGGCTTTAGGAAAGGTAGGGGGTGTGTGGACCAGGTGTTTACAGTGAAACATATAAGTGAACAGTATTTAGATAAGGCTAAAGAGGTCTTTGTGGCATTTATGGATTTGGAAAAGGCGTATGACAGGGTGGATAGGGGGGCAATGTGGCAGATGTTGCAAGTGTATGGTGTAGGAGGTAGGTTACTGAAAGCAGTGACGAGTTTTTACGAGGATAGTGAGGCTCAAGTTAGAGTATGTAGGAAAGAGGGAAATTTTTTCCCAGTAAAAGTAGGCCTTAGACAAGGATGTGTGATGTCACCGTGGTTGTTTAATATATTTATAGATGGGGTTGTAAGAGAAGTAAATGCGAGGGTCTTGGCAAGAGGCGTGGAGTTAAAAGATAAAGAATCACACACAAAGTGGGAGTTGTCACAGCTGCTCTTTGCTGATGACACTGTGCTCTTGGGAGATTCTGAAGAGAAGTTGCAGAGATTGGTGGATGAATTTGGTAGGGTGTGCAAAAGAAGAAAATTAAAGGTGAATACAGGAAAGAGTAAGGTTATGAGGATAACAAAAAGATTAGGTGATGAAAGATTGAATATCAGATTGGAGGGAGAGAGTATGGAGGAGGTGAACGTATTCAGATATTTGGGAGTGGACGTGTCAGCAGATGGGTCTATGAAAGATGAGGTGAATCATAGAATTGATGAGGGAAAAAGAGTGAGTGGTGCACTTAGGAGTCTGGAGTCTGTGGAGACAAAGAACTTTGTCCTTGGAGGCAAAGAGGGGAATGTATGAGAGTATAGTTTTACCAACGCTCTTATATGGGTGTGAAGCATGGGTGATGAATGTTGCAGCGAGGAGAAGGCTGGAGGCAGTGGAGATGTCATGTCTGAGGGCAATGTGTGGTGTGAATATAATGCAGAGAATTCGTAGTTTGGAAGTTAGGAGGAGGTGCGGGATTACCAAAACTGTTGTCCACAGGGCTGAGGAAGGGTTGTTGAGGTGGTTCGGACATGTAGAGAGAATGGAGCAAAACAGAATGACTTCAAGAGTGTATCAGTCTGTAGTGGAAGGAAGGCGGGGTAGGGGTCGGCCTAGGAAAGGTTGGAGGGAGGGGGTAAAGGAGGTTTTGTGTGCGAGGGGCTTGGACTTCCAGCAGGCATGCGTGAGCGTGTTTGATAGGAGTGAATGGAGACAAATGGTTTTTAATACTTGACGTGCTGTTGGAGTGTGAGCAAAGTAACATTTATGAAGGGATTCAGGGAAACCGGCAGGCCGGACTTGAGTCCTGGAGATGGGAAGTACAGTGCCTGCACTCTGAAGGAGGGGTGTTAATGTTGCAGTTTAAAAACTGTAGTGTAAAGCACCCTTCTGGCAAGACAGTGATGGAGTGAATGATGGTGAAAGTTTTTCTTTTTCGGGCCACCCTGCCTTGGTGGGAATCGGCCGGTGTGATAATAATAATAATAATAAATATATATATATATATATATATATATATATAATATATATATATATATATATATATATATATATATATATATATATATATATATATATATATATATATATATATATACCTCTATTTTATAACTATGAGCAACTGCTAAAAAATCAACAGCATAAACATAAAATACTTCTCAAAATTTTTAAATTTCTTATGGGCACGTGTCTGAATCTCGGATGCACAACAGTGAACGTGATTCGCCGAGGGATAGAGTACGTGAGCAACCCGCTCTCATAATACAAGTGATACACGTGCTGATTTGAACTTTTCTGGTGCGGATAAGTCACTTCATTGCCGGACGTGTCTGGGCCTTCTTTTTAATTTGCTTAATATGTGATTAAATATGCAAAACAACCACGGAGGAGTTGTTTTGCATTTTGGATCGCTTGTACTCAATTATTGCACAGTTACTAAGTATATTTATTTGTTCATGTAACCAGCCGCAACTTAACCTAAAATAAAGAAAATGACATTTGCAAGTTCAGAGAGGACGTTAAAACAAATGACTAGGAATCGCGTAAGAAAATTAACGTAGTAAAATGACACATTGATGAGGAGGGTTAGGTTAGGCCAGGTTTGTCAGGAAACAGGACAAATGTTCCCTGACGCGGGTCGAAAGTCATCTGACCGAAGCCTTCCACTGGCTTACCGATCCACCCATTTAAAAATTATTTTACATGTAATGCAAGGTGATATGGCCAAAGATCTGGCCCTGTCGTATATATAAATATGCTATGGCGGACACTGAACATGCCTCCAAAAGTTCTCACAGTTTACAATTCAAGATCTCGTGTAGTGTTCCACAACTATTACCCAGCCACCACCCAAAAATCTACAGACATCCTGCTGTCGCGCAAACATAAAAACTGACCACCATCACCCTGGTACCCTTTCTTCTCTCCCAAAACATTTACTCAAAAAACTGTACCATAACTAATCTAGCAACCTAACATAACCTTAGTCAACTTTTAATAAAATGGCTCAAGTTACCTAAATTAAGAATGTGCATAACTTATACCTTGTGAGTGAGCAATATTCAAAAGACCCAAAATAAACTTTTGAAAGTTATTTAAACAGAGGAAAACTTGCCTCTCGCGATGCTATTATTAATATAATTATAACCAAGCGCTAAACTCGCGAGGCATGGTCACGGAACGGGCCGCAGGGGTGTTGACCCCCCGAAACCCCCCTCCAGGTATCAACTCGGAAGGGTCATACAGCGCTGTTTCGCGATGCTGGATTCATCCAATGGCTCTGCATTAGAAACAGACAGTGGCACACACAAAAAAAATCTTGTCTACCCATAGAGCAACACTGCCTAGTAGACGTCACAAGAACTTCCTTCAACCATTCCTTCATCCTTTAACCGCGTCGCCACACCCAGTCTGATCAATTATACAACCATTGAGTTTTAACCCCAACTCTGCAATTCACTGCCACTTTTCATAAACAAAACCTTAATATTCAAGTCTAGAATGAAATATGCCTCCAAAAAATTACAAGATCTCTACATCTATAGTTTTATAGGGGAGGATGCAAAAGTAAATGGGTGAAAAAGAATACCTGTAACTGGTTTCTATAATTATTTTCTCCTCTAAGCCCGACCTTAGGCTGAGTGTTTGATCAACCAGGCTGTTGCTAGCGGCCCACAGGCCTACGTAGCCACTACAATCGGTCTGAAATGGCACTTTTAGCAGGTAGTAGCCCAGTTTCATCTTAACGCTGCTATCGATCTTTTCTGTTTGTGAGGCTTACCATGAACAAAGGTGGTGGTTCCAGATTTAATTTTGCCGACAAAGTGTCTAGTTTACTGGGCACGGATATACCTAAGGCCTATTAACAAAGCCCCAAAAGGATTAAGTTACATAAAAGGCCTTGGAACTAGGCCTCCAAAAAGGGTTAACATGAGTATATCTGTTGCACACAGAATTAAGATATTTGCTTAATATGTCTCAGCATACCTAGAGTATACCTGGAGAGGATTTCGGGGAGCAACGCCCCCGCGGCCCGGTCTGTGACCAGGCCTCTCGGTGGATCAGGGCCTGATCAACCAGGCTAATGCTGCTGGCCGCACGCAAACCGACGTACGAACCACAGCCCAGTTGATTAGGTAGTGACTTTAGGTGCCTGTCCAGCGCATTCTCGAAGATAGATGTCTATTTGTCATCCCTCTTACGTATGCTGGGAGGCAGTTGAACAGTCTTGGCCCCTGACACTTATTGTGTTGTGGCATAGCACAGGTTATTTTACTGTGTACCTCTGTATTCCTCAATAAGTAGACAATGAAGCACGGTGTTCTAGGAAGTGACAATAAGACTGACCATTGATCATCTGTGCGTCTGCCAAACAATTTAGAAGTATTTGTAACCAAGCCTAAGCCTGGCTACTACATGAATCAGTCTGTGAACAACGCACGTTGCTCTGTATATATGCTTATCTACGTTCATATTATAGTGATATTTACAAAGGCTTCTAACTGCATTTCTGACATTCATTATTTACGTCTCTCTTAATATTATTCCTAATGCTAGACACAATGTAAATAAGTTATATTCTACATTATGTTTCAGTGCACTTTCAGTGTCTGATTTTTGAGTATCTATACCTGGCTTTTCCAGTGAACATGTTTGAATATTTAG